>NW_011501561.1:0-16454 GCF_000495115.2 Populus euphratica
TATACGTATCATAATTAATTTTCAGATTCATTAAATATTCTGAAAATTCAGTAGATAAGTAATATATTGTAAAGATGACAAATATATAAATAAAAAATTAAACCCAAATACTAAAAAAAGAGAATAATTCCTTTCTATAATCGCTAAACGCTGGGTTGTTTTAATCATTATTTATCTTTATATAAAATTGTTTATTATTTATGAATGGTATTTAATATTTGAAGTTAATTTAAAACGAGGTTTGAGTCCCCGGACTAGATCAGATCAAGCTCTGCACTCTCCTTTCTCTCTCTTTCTTTTTAGCTTGAAATAGTTTTATTTATTATTGAGGAATAGTATTTATTATTCACGAGTAGTGTTTGTTATGAAAAGCTTGTTTAAAACGAGTCTCAAATCCCCATACTTGATTAAACTGAGCTCCTCTCTCCCCCTAAAGTTTATTCCCCAGTCCTTGTTGAAAACTGGAAAAATATTTCAAGATATATTAATATAATTACAAAGATATTGGCTACAAAAGGAAATATATCTGAAACGATAATAGTATAATTATAGAGTAAATCAATTCTATATATCTTCAAGCCATGATCTCCTCGAAGGCAAATTTTCAGCCATAATTTGTCAACGAAATATTCGATCAAATTAATCTTCTACCATTAACATAAAACAACAAGCTAGTAAAGGAAGCATTAAATAAAAAAAGAGAACCAAAACCATAAAAGCTCGAAGAAAAATTACAATTACAAAATATATTAAAAGAGTTAGGCATTTTACTATAAGAATTCATGGTGATGATAGTTTTTTTTTTTTCTAATTTCGATCTCAAATTTTATTTTGTTTATTTGCAGCCTTTAATTGTCTAAACGAATTTATTAAAATTTGCTAAGGAAATAAAAGCTTTAACAAAAAAGAATTAAAGTGTAAAATAATGAGAAATCTCATGGTCAATCTCAAATTTTCTAGAAAAAATTTTATTTAGTCATTTACTTTCATTTTTCTTACTCTTCAGCTATCCTTTTAGTTTTTATAATTTTAATCTTGATTCAAAATTTCTTTCTTAACATTTAAATCTATGAATTTGAGATAAGAGATAGAAAGTCATCTATGAACAATAAAGGTGAGAGAAATTTGGTGAATGATCACCTTTCAGCAACAAAATTCACTATTTCTGGGCTAAATAAACCCATCCTAGATTGTCCAGCCACAATTCTAAGCAGACAAGCTACATATCTTCGACCTTTTGTTTTTTTTAAAAAGTGAACGACTTGAGAAAAGAAGTATGAAGATGCCTAGTGACGTGTACCTCGGTTGGCACACCTATATGCATATCTTCTTTTTTTTTTAATTTTATTTTTCAATATTAAATTTTTATTAACTAATTCTTTATCTCTATAAAATATTTATAGAAAATCTTGTTAACATAAAATATTTTTTAATTATTTTTTAAATTTATTTTATTTATTAAAAAATATTTTAAACTTATAAATTTTTATAAAATATTTTTATAAATAGTGATCATATCACATTATCATAAAAAATCTCAACAATCTGTACACCATCACCATCATGATCTTTGTTGCCCCACAACCATCACAACCAATGCCTTGTTACCGTAACACATGCTCAATATTATACTACCACCACCATATTTCTCACATCATTGCTTATCAAAAACTATTTCCATAGAAAATGTTTACAATGTATTTTTCTTATATTAAAGTCGCAAATCTAAAAAAATACATATATTACCAAAGATTATAACTACACCTTGCTAATTGTTACCGCTATGAACCCTCACTGAACAATTAGAGTGCTATTATTAACAAAAGAATATGAAAACATGAAAATGTATGGTTTATAAATATAATTAATTTAAAAAATATGATTAAAAGAAAATTTTATTTCCGATGGTATAATGAAAGCATATAAAAACTGAGTATTGTCAATTACAGTCTTAAGTTTATTTACAATAATATATTTAATATGCATGAGTATGCATAGATTATAATTTCTTCTTTATATCTAAGATTATATAATAAATAATTATGTATTCTTATTTAACTATATTTTATAAATCACATTAAAATTAATAAGATTGTTTTGCACACAAAGTGCAATACATTACTTTCGTTTTATGTTCAAAATAATTGTGAAAGTGAATTTGAATACAATCAGAATATGGGCCGAAACAGGCAAATTTGACTAAATTCTGGTGGGCAATTTTTTCAAAATAATTCAAGCCCAAACGACGCCCTTGTTCCGAAGCATTCCGTTTGCGGCCTTTTTCTTCATTTCAATTTGTCTTCAAAAGTTAATTATACCTTACTCTCTGATTTAGCAAAAATAATCAATTAATGTTTATTATTTCATAAATTCTTATTTAATTCTTATGTTTTCACATTTTTTTTAAATTAATTCTTATTTCATGTTGCTTTTCAATTTATTTATTTTTTTAAAAGAAAAGGTGAAAAAACGGAAGTAAACAGGATGGAAAATTCAAGAAAAAACGATGACATTTTAAAACTTTCAAAAGGGTTGCTTTAGAACGCTACTCTTAGGTAAGAGGGGAAATTGAAGCTGAAATAATGTTTTGAATTAATTGATGCTTTCTATGAACTTTCAAAAGGGTTTCCATTTTTCTAAAAAATAAGTGCAGAAAAAACTTCCAAGTTATGATTGCTTGACAATTTAGCTGCTTTAATATGTCAGATGAAAGATTACCTTGAATGCTCCATCTTTGGGAGATAAAAGAAAGGCCCAAATCCTGCACCCTGAGTCCGAAGGAATGCAGCATTGCTGCGGTAAAAGTAAAGGCCAAAGTCCACAAGGCAACCAGTTGCAGGTTCTCCATCAATGAGAATGCGTGCCTCAGGCAGTTGCCAACAAACAACTTAGCTATCTGATCATTCAACATGTAAACCCTGTTCCTGGCCTTGTCGTCAAAGGTAATATAGTCCCATCAACAGCATCCTCCAGGTTAACTTGTCCCCTCACGAGGTTCTCCCAACTTGGTGACAGTGCATCTTCAAAGTCAGCCTACCAAAATTAACTAGATTCTCAGTTTCTATATCATGAACGAATTTTGAATTGCATACGTTTAAAGGAAACCAATCATATATTTTGTTCAGCTTCTATTACTTCTTGCTGGCCTGATTCATCACTTGCCAGCTGGAGATTTTTGCTTCTGTTTATTGCAATCTCAAAATGGACATATCTGCAAATTACAACAGTTAATTTTCATTTCTTGCTGGAAATTTATATATTGTGGAATTTCCTACGTGATCATGAATTCAATCATTCATCAATTTCATGTTTAGAAACCAGGGACTCTCCGAGAATAGAGATGGAGTAACCGTCATACTGACCACGAAAACTTGAGTACCAGAATTGAGTTCATTGATATGAACATTTTCCTCTCCACTGGCCCCGTGATCTCCACCTTCCTATCAGCAACAGCTGGTGGGACAGGCGCACATGTCCAATCACCTTCCCTGATGTACCTTGTAGCTGGATCAAACCCTGGTAAAGCCCCCTAATTGTACCTCCTTTTGGCTTCCTTGCGACACTCCATTGCATACTTGATACGGTTCCTAAACCCTGGTAAGGATCTTTGCAAAGTCCCCATCATATCTGCCGCTAATTTCAACCCCTTCTGGAGCATCGTAGCCAAAACTTCTCCACATGGGGCGGTGCATAGTAATTTTCATAAGTAGCAAGTCCCATTACTCTCTCCTGTTTTTCTAGCAACGCTACTCTTCTTTCTCGTTAATTTTGGCTTTACGAGAGCGAGATTAATCAAATGTGAATAAAATGAAAGATTTCAGGATTGATTATTGTCGGAAAAACTAGAAATTAGATATCAATCTACTTGCACCAATTCACAATTCATAAATTTTATTTTTTTATGCAAAGATTAAACAATTAATAAATATAAAGTAATAATCACACAAATCAACATTAAGATTTTTACTTTAAAAACCTAATGCGAGAAAAATCATGAGATCGTAATTTATCTAAAAACTTTCACTATCAATAAATAATGAGTTCATAACTGTTCTTTTTTAAATTCAACTAAAAATTACAATATACATATAATTAAGAACAGCTTATTTTTAGAATATAATAAGATTAAAGAAGAAATTTTTGAGAAAAACTTACAATACTGACAACCTCATTTTCTATCAAAACAACCAGCTTTCACACCAGCAATTTTCGATCCAACTGTTCAGAATGAAGAGTAACGTGTTTAAAAGCTACTGTCAAAATCGCAACTCGATCTAACGGTGAACAAGATGAAAATTGAGAAAAGAAAGATTGTTCTGCTGCTTCTTCTTTCTTTTTTTCTCCTTTTTTCTCTTTTCTCTTTTGTTCAATAATGCTACTACCATTAGTAGTATCATACATATTTAAATCAAATAGGTAGTCAACCATCATATGATGCAGGACCACACACAACAAATCTCCCCCTCAAGTACCATGTGAGGAATTCGTCATATTGGCTGTCATAACCCAATTCTGGGTTATTCCCCAAAATCTACTTTTTTAAGAAATAAAAATTAAAAAAATAAAATAAAGGCTGACAATGTAGAGAAAACTGATCTAGAAAGACTGCAAAAATAGGCAAAAATAAAGCTGCAATTTTGGAAGGAATTTCAAGGCCTAATTGTACCCTATTATGCCTAAAAATAGAAAAATGCAAATTCAAAGGTCAAATTAAATAAGCATTGGACAAATTTGCATAAAAATTAAGTCCAATGATATAATTAAATTTTTGATGGGTCAATTTAATTTAATCATGGGCCAAATTGAATTTTAATTATGTTCAAGAATTAATTTAGGTCCAATTGAAGGATTTAATTAAGTGCAAAGACTTAATTATACTTTAAGCGGGTCAAATTAATTTGAGGGCTTAATTGGTGAAAAATTAAGTTCGGGAGCTTAATTTGAACTTAATTGAAAATACTGAAATTTTAAGAGATCAAATTTAATTTTTACCAAGTGAATTGATTGAAATTTGAGAGACCAATTTTAAAACATGAAAAATACGTTGCCTATAAATAGCAACCTAGAATTCAAGCAAGGGAGCAATTTTGATAAAAAAAAAAAAAAAGAAGAAGACCTAAACCTAAATTTTCTTCTCCCTCATTCGAAGCCGCCGCCCCTTACGGTTTTCAATTTTTCTCCCAAACACCCGCATGCCTCCTGGCTTTGATTTTCTCTTTTCACGTCGTCACCCCCATTCTTTGAAACCAGCCTCCACACCATTTTCTTCTCCTTTTCCAGCAACAAATCGGAGCGCCACCTACCCAGCTTCCTTCTCTCCCTCTTGACAGATCTTCACCTTCCCCTCATCTCATCAGATTTTTCCTTCTTCTCGTCAGCCAAGGGCTGAGCCTCAGCCCTTGTAGAATCGACCTTCCCCCGGTCATCTTCTCCAAGCAGCCGCTGCACCCCCAAGCTTGGACCCCTTGGTTTCTTCTCCTTCTAACTAATACCCAGCCGGACTCTCTTCCCTACACAAACCAACACTGACTCTCCCCTAGCAGCTCTTGGTTTTCTTTCTCTCCTCCCGCTGACCCAACCACAGTGAACTCGTTGGGCACAGACCCGATCTCCGTCTCTGCGAGCTCGCCCAAACCGAATCGGAGCCTTCAATAACGGCCTGACATAGTGGCACCCACAGATCACAGACCAGCCCGCTTCCTTCCTCCAGTAGCGACGCTTATTTCTCGGTCATCACCCCTCACCGCAAGCCACCCGAAGCAGAGGAGAACAAAACGAAGACCCAAGAACAGACTGGAGAAAGAAGAAAGTGAAACAGATAGGGACAGAAAGTAGAGGAAAACAGATCTAAAAAAATTAACTAAAACCGACTGCTTTTTGTGTGTTTTTATTGTTGTTGCAGGTGACGACGACCCTCACCGCCGGCGGAGGAAGAAAGGGAAGAAGAAGAAGTTCCCGATCCACTGTTTTTTTGTCTTCATCGGCGGCGGCGCGTTAGGCAACTGTTCACGACCATTGTTCATACTGCCCTATAAGGGACTTCAATGTAATTTCTAGAGTTTTAGGGACTGTTTTGTAAATTTTAAATTATTTAATGTAATTTTTATTTAGTTTTGGTTTTTTATAATTTTTAATGTGGATATGAAAAAATAAAATAAAATAAAATAAAATAGAAAACATAAAATAAAAAATGCATTTATGTGTTTGTATTTGTCTTATAAATGTTTTTTTTTTATTTATGCTCTTTGCCTTTTGCTTCAAATATTTCAGGCTGCTCTATAAAATCTCCTTATTTAAATCATCATAGAGAAAAACAGTTTTCACATCAAGTTATTTAACTAGCAACCAAGCTAAGCAAAACTTGAATTGCCGACATTTTGACTATTATTGAAAAAAATTCTTCAAAATTAATACCTTTCTTCTGATCAAAATCTTTCACAACCAATTTTGTCTTGTACTTTGATTGCAAGCAATGTTCATTAATTTTCAACTTGAACACCTATTTATTCTTGAGTGCTCTCTTACCTTTAGGAAGCTTTACTAACTCAAAAGTTTGGTTTTCATGCAATGATTTCATCTTTTATTGCATTATTTTGAACCACTCATCAAAGTATTCTGGCTCTCCTCCATTAGTAACCAGGAGGAGAATATCTAGTGAAAGGTTGGCAAGGTCTAATTGACCTTCTAAAGTGTGGTTCATCTAAAATTTCTTGCATATCTTGTTCAGGAATAGCATTAATATCATTATTAGTTGATTTAAGATCACCAACTAATGGTTCAATAAGAAAACCACCATTATCATCATTTTGCAAATCTCTTCTATGATTAGTAGGCATCAAACGTAACTATAGAGTAGGTCTTGGATTTGAATTCGATGGAATAAAAGTAGCAGACTCTATTTTTTTCTTCAATTCAAAGTCTTCAATGTTTTGATTTTCAAAGAAGATAATATCTTTGCTTTTTCACAATTTTCTTCTCCTTCGGATATCACAACCTATAACACATTCATCATCTTAGAGCCCAAGAAAATATACTACTTTGTTTTGCTATCAAATTTAGACCTTTTATCTCTAGGAACATGTAGAAATGCTATGCTTCCAAACACTATCAAGTGTGCATAAAAGACATCCTTTCCTTTCCAAACTCTATCTAGAACATCAAAATCAAGAGAAGCTGATGGAGAAAGGTTAATCATGGCAACTGCAATCTTCATTGCCTCACCTTAAAAGGACTTAAATAGTTTTGAATAAGAGAGCATACATCTAATTCTTTCAATAATGGTTCTATTCATTCTTTTAGCCACTCCATTCTATTGTGGAGTCTCAATAGTTGTCTTCTCCAGCTTGATACCATGTTCCATATAGTACTTCTTAAAAGGACTTCTATATTCACCATCATTGTCAGCTTGAATATATTTCAGCTTTCTACCAGTTTCTCTTTCAACTCTAGCATGAAAATCCTTAAAGACATCAAGCACTCAATCTTTAGATTTCAAACATGTGGCTTAAATTTTCTTAAAGTGTTCATCAATGAAAATAACAAAATACAATGCACCCCTGAGAGATTTATCAATCATAGAGCAAACATTAGTATGAGCTAAATCAAGAACATGTGATCTTTGAAACGCAACTCTGTGTTGTTTTTCAACTAAACAATAAGTACATATGTTCAAGTTTATACCTTTTAATGGAAGGTAGCTCTTTTTGGCAAGGATGCCAAGGTTTTTTTGACTTAAATTTCCAAGCCGTTTATGCTATAAATAAGTAGAATAATCTTTAATTGCATTCACCTCCCTTTGATCACCTTGACTTGTGACATGTAGAGACCCATCTTCTTTTCTTTAGCAACAATTGAGGAATTTCTAGAGAGCTTCCATTTACTATCTTCAAAGTAATTGTGATAACCTTCTTCATCAAGAGTACATTTAAAAATCAAGTGTACACGCATATCAGACACATGCCTAACATCTTTGAGTAGCAACTTGCATCTAGTATTGTTTTCTAATCAAATGTCTCCAATACCCACAACACTAGCCATCTTTTGATTTCCCATCGTAACTTGACCAAAGTCATCAGCAATGTAGGATATGTAAAAATCACGTTGGGGTGTAACATGGTAAGAAGTTGTTGAATCTATAACGTAGGTGGTATCTTGACATGTAAGATTAACAAAATCATTATCACAAACAATGACAACATCACCATCAAATACAACTGCAATTATACTTTTCTCTTCATTCTTGTCCTCATCTTTATGATTTTTATCTATTTTATACTTTCTACAGTCTTTTTAAATATACCCAAGCTTGTCCAATAATAACACTTAATTCTCTTCCTTGACTGAGATCTTCCTCTTAGCTTTTATTTGCATTTTCCACTGTTGGATTCATTACCTTACCTACCGTGAGAGAATCTATTTGACTTCTCCCTCGACTTTCTGTAATAAATGCATGAGACTCAGAAGTGGTTGTCCTTTCTCTTCTCTTCTCTTCTCTTCTCTTTATTGAGGATACCATCCTTCACTTTCTTCAAAGTGATCTTTCCATTCAAAATAGAATTGCTAAGTGACACCATCATAATCTCTTAACTATCCGGTAATGAACTCAGTAGGATTAATGCTTGTATCTTATCGGCTAACTTAAGATTCATCAATGACAGCTGATTTAAGAACCCTTGAAATTGATTTATATGTATTGAAGCATCTTTACCATATTTGTACTTCAAATTTATAAGGTCTCTAATTATAAAAACCTTATTTTATGCACTCTTTTTAGTAAAGGTTGTTTCCAACATCTTCCAAACTGTATATCAGTCATGTTCTTGAAAAATATGATTGATGGACTTAGAAGATACCCGTTTTTTTTAACATAAGTAATCGCCTTTCTATTAAGCTCATTCCATTTTGCCTCATCCATCTCATCAGGCTTTTTTCCTTTACACTCAAGCGACAAAGCTAAATCATTGCAATATAAGTGATGCTCCATCATTGTTTTTCATAGAAAATAATTAGAGGAAGTGAGATTTATCATGTATGAATCTTCCTTTTCCATTTTAGCTGCACAAGAAATTCAATCTACACAATTAGTGCTCTGATTCCACTTTGTTGGGAAAATTAGGAACAAATAAACAAACACCAATCTACCCTGATCAATTCACAATTCAGAAGTTCTAATTCTTTTCTCTCTTTATGAAAGCAAAATCAGGATTAAACAATCAACAAATATAAAGCAACAATCACACAAATCAACACCAAGATTTTTACGTGGAAAACTCGATACAGGAAAAACCATAGGACCATAGTCCACCTTAAAACTTTCACTATCAATAAATAATGGGTTCATAACTATTCTTTCTTAGATTTACCTAAGGGTTACAACATACATATCATCAAGAACAACTTATTCTTAGAATACAACAAGAATAAAGAAGAAATATTTGAGAAAAACTCACAATACTGATAGCTCTATTTTCTATCAAATTAGCCAGCTTTAATACCACCAATCTTCGATCCAACCGTTCAGAATAAAAAGTAATATGTTTAAAAGCTGTTGTCAAAATCTCAACTCGATCCAATGATGAACGAGATGGAAATCAAGGAAAGAAGATAGATTGCTCTACTGCCTCTTCTTTCTTTCTTTCTCCCCTTTTCTCTTTTTTATTTTGTTAAGTAATGCTACTACCATCAATAGTAGCAAACACATTTAAATCAAATTCTTAATTAATATGGTGGTCCCATTATCACATAGTGCGAAACCACACAATAATTATGATGTTTGTGCTTGTTTTAGGAGCTGCAAATTACTAGAGGAGATGGTGGTGGGATGGAGGCATAGTACAAGGCTACAAGCTGACAAATATATTCTATCAAAGGGGATAAATAAAGAGTTTACTAGTTTTAAGCCTAAAAAAAGGGATCAGCTAGCCCCTTCTCTGGGCATAGCAAGCCCAACGATGTTCTTGAAAGTTAAAGATTTTTAATTAATCACATTTATATAAGGAATACGTTACTACAACATTAAATCTTATTTTTCATTTATAAAAATGCAAAATAGTTTTTTTTCTACAATTATCATGAAATTTTTTCATTTAAAATATATTCCAATACACAAAATCCATCAAAATAATTTTATAAAATCATAAAAATGTTTCTATAAGAAACTAAAAAAATACAAAGTAATATAGAGTCAAGAATAATATTATGAGATAAGTTTTTATTTAATTACCTCTTGTGGCTCACAATAATAAAATGGCAAAAGGAGGGGCATTAGAAATGTAAATATAAAATATTTCAAGGATCTAAAACATAAAAAAGAAAAAGGAAAGAGACAAGAATCTCACCGCCCAGAAGTCCACAGAAAAAACGAGTAGCAGCCGACTCAAAACTCTCTATATAAATTATTCCAATTACTAGCGGTGGTCAAACGAGAACACCTCACATAATTGCGTAAACACGCTTTGGATTCTCTCTCCTCTTTTTTTTCAACTGTTTCTCCGATTCCGATCAACGTAGATTTTGTCTCCGTCTCTCTATATCTCCGGTAAGATCTTTGATTACCTGTGTTATCTCAAGGAGAGACACCGTCAAAACCAAAAAAACAAAAGAAAAATAATCACGATCTGGGGTTTCGATTTTTTTTCCCAATCAATTCCATATTTTTCTCCAATTAATCGTATACGGAATTTTCCATATATTTGTTTGATTGCTTAATAGATTTGAAGTACCTTGGTTTTGTTTTTGTTTTTTTAAGAAAAACAGGAAATTGAATTGAATTAGGGTTTGTGTTTGGGTATCTGGAAAAATTTGTTTTGTTTGCTTCCTTGTGAATTTTGATTGAGAAGAGTTGTGTGTTGTGGTTGTTGATAATATGGCGGCAGGGCGGCTCGATGTGTCTAGGAGGCAGGGTGGTGGTGGTTATTTTGATAAGGTGAAGCGGGGTGGTGATCGTGGTTTGGTACGGAAAAATGGTTATCATAGTTCAACGATTGTGCCTAGTTTTGATTTTAGACGAGGTGGGCTTAGTTGTAGAGATGAAGAACAACAGTCAGGGGAACCGTGGCAATTTAATGCCTTCGGTTCCTCGAAATATGAGGAAGGTGAGATACCAGCAAATGAAGATGGGGTTCAATTGCCCGCAGAGAAGAAAAGGAAGTTTTCTCCTATTGTATGGGATGTTGAGGAGAAAAAAGCGAAGATTTCTTCAAAGAATAGAGTTGTTCAGAGGAGTAGTACTCGGGATGTAAATGTTGTTTCAGACGAGGATGTTGTGAAAAGTCCTGTCAAAGGAGGATTGGAGCTTTTGGTGGACAAGGATTGTGTGGATGGAGGATCAACTGATGGTATTGGATCTGAGTATCCAGCTCCTTTGTCTTCTTCGTTGCATCCAAAGAAAGATGAGGGTTATGACCAAGAGCAGGGACAAGTGGAGGAGGAAGAGCTTCCTGAAGCACGGAATATATCCATGTCCCGGTGGGCTTCTGATGATGATTCTCCAAGGGATACCACTTTGATTGATGATAAAGGAATGCACGGAGAAATGGTGTACAGGACAGATTTGATTAATAGAGAAGGGTTCCAGAGAGAAGTCTCAGATAGAGATGGATCAAGTTCATCTCTATTGGATGAAAGAGCTTACAGTGGCAGCTCTGTTTCTGAATATGAATTGCAAAATGATGTCATGGACATTGATGATATTAGGGATGAAAATGCCAGTGATAATGAGATGGAGCAAACCACTGGTGAAGAGCCCACAGTTACTAACCAAAGGGGGTTTAATATGCTAGAGGGTTGTAGAAGTGTGTTCGAGTATGAAAGACTCAATGAAATCAATGAAGGAACCTATGGTAAAGTGTACAAAGCCAGGGATAAGAAGACTGGAGAATTTGTGGCTTTGAAGAAAGTGAAGATAAATGTCGGAAGAGACAAATACTTGGAAGAGTATGGTTTCCCCTTGACATCTTTGAGGGAGATTAACATTCTTATGTCTTTTGATCACCCTTCAATTGTGAGAGTTAAAGAAGTTGTGATGGGGGACCTTGATAGTGTTTTCATGGTGATGGAGTACATGGAACATGATCTCAAGGGGCTGATGCAAGCGATGAAGCAGCCTTTCAGTACAAGTGAAGTCAAATGCTTAATGCTACAGCTTTTGGAAGGTGTCAAATATCTTCATGATAATTGGGTGCTTCACAGGGATTTGAAGACATCAAACCTTCTTTTGAATAACCAAGGAGAGTTGAAAGTATGTGATTTTGGGATGTCACGCCAGTATGGTAGCCCATTGAAGCCATATACCTCTCTGGTGGTTACTTTGTGGTACAGGTAAGTTGCACTTTACATGCTTAATTTATTGTGTATTTTGAAGTTCCCTTGTAATTTTCTGTACTGGAATAACTAGAAGTTTTAAGCTTACCTAGTGTTACTATTACATTGCAGGGCACCAGAACTACTTCTTGGAGCAAAGAAATACTCTACAGCAGTAGACATGTGGTCAGTGGGTTGCATAATGGCTGTAATGTTGACCAAGGAACCCCTATTCACAGGGAAAGGTGAAATTGATCAGCTTGACAAGGTACAAATCAACTTCTGCTCTGGTACTTCACTCATTTGATTTTATTTCTTGTAAGATTTATTTTCCATAGTTCTTTTCTGATTTGAAAAAAAAAATGATTGCAGATCTTCAAAACTCTTGGCACACCAAACGAAACTATTTGGCCTGGGTTATCAAAATTGCCAGGGGCAAAAGCAAATTTTGTTAAGCAACCGTAAGTATCTGTTTGTTCTATCCTGTCTGTTATTATTTTTTTCCCTTTAAAAATATCTGAATGCCATTGGCCTGCACACCTTATAGATACTGCTTTCTTTTCAGGTATAATCAGTTACGTAAGAAGTTTCCTTTCACACCTTTCACAGGATCTCCAGTTCTCTCTGACTCAGGATTTGACTTGCTAAACAGACTTCTAACTTATGACCCAGAGAAGGTAATTGTAGTGCATATGTTCCAAGTTGGTTTTTGTTACTGCCCCACGGTTTTTAAAATATATGATTATTATACTAATTGGTGTTGCTTATTGCTAATGCAGCGAATAACAGCAGATGATGCTCTTAATCATCCCTGGTTTAATGAGGTCCCACTATCAAAATCAAAAGAATTCATGCCTACTTTCCCTCCTCAGTATGCAAAGAACAGGTAGCTGATAGACTGGATGACTAGAAGCAGTACACAACTGAGAACAATTTCGTGAACCTCTTACCTTTTCTTCACTATTTCCCAGAACAGGGCTTCTTGTTGTGTGCCTTTTTCTCAACTTGTACTCTGACTCTTAGGCCTAATCAAAGAACAATGAAGTGTCTGGATTCCAGGAGCATCGGTGAAGGAAGGCAGTACCAGGTGTTATCTGGCACATATTGGTGGATATCATCCTTTGGGATTTACATCCTTTTTTGTAATGATCCTGCAGTCCTTGACCCGCAAGGTCCTGAGTATTGACCTTTTTCTTTGTCTTCCTTTGTTTCTGTTCTCTTTTAATCAGCCTGAGTTCAGAATGAGTGTAAATATTTCTCAACTCAGTTATAAATGATTAGATTTATTTATATATATTCTTTCATTTAGTGCTAAACTGTTATTCAATCTATTTTCTTGTATATTCAAACTTTGCTTGCTAGAGAGAACTGATGTAAGGCAATGGATTGGGGCGCTGATATTTCTGGTCTCTTGTAAGGTACTGAACCTCCTATTTGTTTGATGATTATGTAATCTGGTTTTATATATTTGCTTGTTTTGATCCAGATTAAAATTTCCCCTGACGTTCAGTCGATTCTACTTTCATGTTGACTCTTTTTATGCTCTCACAAAAGCCAAGACTGTATTTGATATCGTTGTCTTGATTTATTATTCATAGTCAGCTTTCTGCTTTTTAAATTCAGCACATGAAAGCCTGTCCTATTTTACGCTTTTGTGGTTCAGCTTGTCAATGCATTTTCTATCAAGCTCAAGAAGAAGAAACGTAATGTTAAGCTTCTATAGCATTTTGTTAGGCTTACATTATTCAATGTAAAAAAACATACCTGATAACCTGTGAAATTTGTTTGGAAAGTGCTCTTTATAGTGTTAAATCAGGTGCCCCTTTTGAGATAATTCTGATGTATATTTGCGAACAAATGATGCATAACTTACATATACATCCCTGCTTCGCTGATGTGTCATTAGCCTCTGTTGGTTTTTCATGGGTCCACAAGTTCTTTTGGACCTCTGTCAACAGTGTAAAGATTTTTCATTTTTCATTTATACATGTTATGTTCTTTTGATTCTGATCCCTGTAAATTTCCGAGTTACCAGCTTCCTTCAATGATGGCTGCAATAGACTTTGCAACTACTCAGCGACGGTGTTTCTCAAGTTCTTTTGGTTGGATGTTCAGCCGGTATGTGAATAGAATGTGGAAAGGTTAACCCCCTTGCTCTTGTTTTGTACTCCATCCTCGCTTGTTAGTCTGTTCTGACTGACTTGTCTTTCTTGATCCTAGATCATTTTGTATATGCATCCTTTTCTTTGCAAAAATGTGCTCCCGTGCAGGTTTGGAGGAATATCCCCTGCTCCCTCCATACCCACTTGTTCATGAGTGTGGGAGTAGAAGGGGTTTAATGTTGCAGAACATAAAAAGAATAGCACATGCAATTGCCTCCCATGTGCTCTGCTTTCCCACTCTACTTCACAAATTCTTGGATTCTTGTCTCTCTATTCTTTGGGCTTTCGAGTTACAGCAGCGTTTAATATAGAGAAGACTGCCAAACGTGTTGTGGCCTCATGTTTGAGGAAGCGAGCAATATGTGAATGCCCATTTGTTCATTTGGACGTTTCAGTTCAATCTTCTCCTCTGTTTCTTTACCAGGAATGATGTTCTTTTGATCATTTTGTGATGAACACATCTCAAAAATACTTTGAAATCAATGACATTTATTAATTCAGAGGTATTTTTCTCCCGAAGCATATGCTTCGTCTGACTTTGAAACACGAGCTTATTTTGCTTCAGTTGAACACCTATATGGGGCGTGGTTTTGCTCTCGACAGAACAAACATCACAGAAGTGCAGGAGCACCATCTATCGTCTGACTTTGAAACACGAGCTTATTTTCCTTCACTTGAACACCTACATGGGGCGTGGTTTTGCTTTCGACAGAACAAACATCACAGAAGTGCAGTAGCACCATCTGTCAATGAGTATTCTTGTTCGCGGAGCCATTAAGTAGATGAGCGATATCCTGAATGCTCAATGATGCCAAAACTCCTCTTGAGCTCGTTGCCTGTGGAGGTGGTATGTGGGGGAGCAATAATTCTCGAGTCCTGAATGTTCGATCACCTGTTATGCTTTATCAATGGACGAGAGAGTTGTAAAATCGATGTCCTGTGTAATTCAGCCATTTATATAGACTGAAGATGTTATATTGTAAAAACTTAGATGATCTTAAACGAGAAATGGGGCCAAAAGTTTACATGAACCGTTATAGATTTGTCGAGCTAAATCGTTCGCTGTTTCGGAGGCGCTTAGAAGGAAATTTGACACTAGAAATCAGGCATCAAGTTGTTTGTCAACCTCAGCAAGCGACCTAATGTTTATACATGGCTGCTAACATGGCAACAATACATCCATCCCAAACATCAAAATATATCTGAATCTAGAAAATATCAATGATCCGACCCTCTTCTCAAATCAGATGGCTCTATTCTTACAAAAAGAACAAGCGACTTCATCTCTAAAACGAAGAAAGTGCTGGCAAGGAAGAATTGGCTCAAGAGTCCAAGTGATGGTTCCGATTGACCAACGGTTCATTTTCTGATTATCATCTTTGATTTTCTGGTGCAGGCAACTAAATAAATTTTTATACTTTCATAGTTACCGTAGATGTTTTATTAGAAGAACGAATCTGAAAAAGGTTATCTATGTGTTAGTATGAGCATTCAATCCAGAGCGTAGAGGGGGGAAACCACTGTTTTCACTATTTTTAATTAGCATCTCCATCCTCTCTGCATTTTAGCCTGTTCAGTTCCCCCATTTCTTTCTTGCTTGCATATAATTTCTTTAGGCATCGTTTTCTGCTACACTCTTGGGGTTTCCCGAAGAGTAAAAAGGGTTGCCGAACATGAACATGAAGTGCACTTACAATTGCCTGGTTACAAACGCCATCCTCGACACTTTTTCTACCGAAAATAATGTTATGTGCCTATGATACGTTCAAAATTACTGATATTTGTCCAGACAACTATTTTTCTCATGAATCATGCTCCATACAGATGTCCGAAACACTTGGCTATGTTACATCACGTAACACTTGGAACCAGATTTTGCTTTTAACAAAACCTAGTTAACATCATCTAGAAGAGCAATCCCATTCATCATCCATTTGTAGGGGTATTCTATATATTTCCTGCGGAGACAGTAAACAAGAGCAACAATTCTCT
>NW_011501561.1:19865-31345 GCF_000495115.2 Populus euphratica
AAAAACTACAACAGATTTAGAAAAGAAAAGAAAAAAAGGTTTTCCTTACATTGATCTTCTTCACATATTCATCACGAAACTGCGCCATATGTCCATGATAGCGGTCCACAAAAAGAAACTTCCTGAACCCATACTTCCTCAAGTTATGTGAAATACAAACAAGAGAAATGGCAGCAACTAGACACTGAAACACCAAAACCTGAATCTCAAAGCTACGAATTTGGTACTTCTTACAGTCAGTAGTGCAGTAAGAGAAATAGTGAATCATCACAACAGGAAGAGCAATACCAAGAAGCAAAAAAGTGAGCCACGAGAGAGTGAGACTTATAAAGGAGTGCTGACAAAAGCCAAAGACCCTTAAAATGGTTTCTAAATGGTTTAGAGATTTGGATAGATGGGCTTCATCCTCTTGGTCTTCATATATGAGAGGGACTTGTGTTGTTGATAAGTTATCTGTTTGCGAGCAAGGAACTGCCATTTCAAAGAGTGAAAGTGAGGTTTTTTTTGGTGGGCTTTCTGATTATAGACAGAGGAGAGTCAGAAACCTTAAAGGCGCTAAACTAAACTAGTGGATTTCGGGGAGAAAGAGATGGAGACAGTATCTGTCCGTGTCTGAAAGGAGGCCGTGTTCATCTCTATGTTTATTTATTTTCTCTTCACAAAATAACAAGTGAAAAGGCAATCTTGTATCCCACTTCGGTTGCTTTCACGAGGAGGAAACTCTCGTTTCGTTTTTCTTGATTGAAGGCATTGTAGATTCTGAGACCTGGAAAGTATGAAAGAGAGGTAGATAGATATGGCAAACATTTAAAAGCCAATTCCATCATTTCCCTAAGTTTTGTGTGTTGTGACGAAGACAGCTTGAAAAGAAGAAAAGGAAAGGGTTTTATTGGGAAGTGGCCCCAAGCTTAAACCAAACGGTCAGGGATCTGTACAATTTTATTTTTTTTTAAAAAAAAAAACTGTGAAAGATTGTCATTTTTTATATTTTAAAAGTATTTTTTTAAAATTAAATTTTATTATTTTAAATATTTTTTAATTTTTTATACATGTGGGATGTTAAAAATAATTTTTAAAAAATAAAAAATTATTTTAATATATTTCTAAGTAAAATATATTTTAAAAAATAATTATTATTATATTTTTAAATATTTTTACGAAAACTATGGTTAAAGAGTTTTATTTATTTATGGAGTTTTTTTTTATTCTTTAAATTTAAAAGTACATAAACTAAAGAATGTTAAATTGTTTTTAAAGACATCTGCATTAAATTTAGTATTTGGTCTGCATTTGTAGGCCGAAGTTTGCTCTGACAGTTAGGTTAGCGCATCTTTTTAAGCAAACTTTCTTTCCTGTCTTTGTTGAAGAGGAAAGGAGAAGAAAAGGACAGGTAACTCCGACTCTCCGACGTCGTCCTGACGCTGCTGGACTCGCTAGTGGGCTTATTGTTTTGGACATAGTTGCATGGTCTTATTAAAAGATAGAAAGCGATTTCGATTGAATCGAAAGCAAAGTTATTATTAAACCCGGCCTGTTTCATGACTTTATTTGAGGTCCAGATCATGGCTGGCTGAGGTAGATTAACTTTTTGTTGTTTTAGTGCTTTTTAAAAAGTTGAATAACGTTTTTTTGAAGAAATATGTTTTTTTCAAAATATTAATTAAATGAAAAATTTATCTACCAGACTGACTGACCGGATTAACTTTAAATTAATTTTTTAGACACAATAAGCAAGTTAGTATTTGATTTGATGAGTATAAATAAAAAAATATAATTGTGATTAATAAAAACCATGATGATTTTTATTATGTTAACTTGAGTTAATTTTTTTTATTGACTTGATTAGGTTTGTTCAGGGCAATTTAATAAATAAATTTTATTAGTTTTTTTTATCTAGTCTAATTATAAATTTTTATGTGGGCATAATGTGACAAGTCAAGCTTGGATTGCCTAGTTGGCTAGTATAAGGATTTTGTGTTGCGAATACGTTTAAAATAAATCAAATATCAGTACACCATACGGGTGGAAACAAATTACAACCAATATATATGATTATCCTCTATTTTTCATTGTAATTATGTAATAGTTTTTTACTTTTATTTTTTTTAAAAAATCATTTCAATTCAAAATTCAAAAGTTTGAAATGTTTGAAATAATTTTATATTAATTTTTAAAATTTCATTGAGTAAAAAATCTTTTTAATTTTTAATTTATGGATTTAATATTATCTTTAATTTAATTTTTAATCTAATTAAAGAAAATAAGGATGACAATTCTATCTTATCTTGTTCTGACTTTTTAATTTAATTAGATAAAATAAAGATGGTTTATTCATAAAAAGTAAGCATAGTATAATTAGAATTGCTTAGTGTAGCTTGATTTTTTAATTTCATTAGAGAGAACAATAATGCTTTTACTATAGCTTGATTTTTAATTTACTTAGAGAAAACAATAATGGTTTTTCTAGTAAAAAACAAGAATGATGAGATTTGAAATTCTAGTAGCTTGGTGATTAAATTAGTTTTTACTCTAAAAAATATTCTAATCACAAAATGATGAATTAACCTTGGTAAGTTGTTTTTAAACAGTTTTAACGTGACAAACTCGACTTTGATTATAAAATCGTGAACTTGATCGATTTTAACCAAATTGACGTTGGACTTAACTTTGATCGTAAATGATAGAATTGACCTTGGTATATTTTGACAGACTTTGATGATGTAAATTCAACTTTGACTATAAAATGATGGTTTATTGGTTTTAATAGAGAATTTGATTTTTGACAGTATAGCTCGGTTTTTTTGGCCGAATGTTTTTGTTTGGTAGAAAAATAATTTTTGATCTAGAAACATTGTTTTCAATTTTTTTTTGGTCATGCAGGCCAAAACAGGTTATTACCAGAAAGAATTGGCATTTTATTCTATATTATCTTATAAAATATTATTTATTATAAAAAAATTGTTTTTTTTTAATATTTTTTTAATTTTATATATTTAATTTATTAGGTATAAAACTTTATAATTTATTGCGATTTATTTTCAATGCGATTATTCAAGTCATATGACTTGTGTCGTGGGTTTAATGGAATAACCCCGTTAACTATAGTTTTTTTTTGTTTTTAATTAATAAATTTTTTAATTTTATTTTTAATATTTAGTTTATTTAGAATTAGATTTTATATTTTATTTTAGTTTATTTGTTACGAGATTATCTCAGTTTTATGAGTTAGATTATGAATTTTAATTAAAAGTTAACCCAAGTAAACTTAGGTTGTTTTATTATATTTTTTTAGATTAAATTTTTTTCTTCCAATTTTATCATTCAACAAGAAGTTAATTAAGAGTTGAACTTCATGATTTATTTTAATTTTTTTTTATAAAATTATCTTAGTCTCGTAGTTTATGTTGTAAGTTTGACGGGTAAATCCAAGTTAATTTAAATAGTTTTTTGTATTTTTTTAATTGATTATCTTTTCAGTTTTATTATTTAACATTAAATTATTTAAAAATTAAATTTTATAACCTATTTTAATTTACTTTGTATAAAGCATTACTCTCTAATATTTTAAATTATAAATTTAACACGTTAACTTGAGGATTAACTTAAGTTGATATAGAGTTTTTTAAATTTATTTTATTATTTAATTTTTAATTAATTTTACATATTATAAATTTAATAAATTAATATAACAAATCTTGATTTTATTTTTATTTTTTAACTAAATATTAACAACATTTAAATACATCTATTTTTATGTTGAAAAGTTTGTGGATCCAACCATAGCAGGCAACGATATTGTGAAACTACTAAATTTACTTGGTTTTGACACAAGTACAATAGTTAAACAGAAGAAGAATTAGGGATTAGTTATAAAAGGAATGCCCCTGGTGAGGTTCGAACCCACGACTTCTTGCTTAAAAGGCAAATGCACTACCACTGTGCTACAGAAGCGTTTCTTTCATCGGTTCTCTAGCAAATAATATTTATAACATTTGTAACCACCAACAGTTATCCCTGTGATATTTTATATATTTTTTAGGTTTGCAGAATGTTTAATAGACTGTAAAATTAGTGGTAGTATATACAAGTTAGTACAAACACCCACATAAATTAAAAAAAAATATATATTGATGGGTGGGTGCATTAAATATCTTAAATCTTTCCTTTTATTTTTCAAGTCCCACCATTTATTTTTTCCCTGCTAATTGAGCACAAGGCAGACACCAAACAGTTACCGGTGGCAATGTCACTGCTATTCATTAGTGGAATCACCAGCATTTGGAACCAACAAAACTTGGATTTACTTTCTCTGATATATATATCCCAAGTGTTCTATTGAAAGCTAAAATCTTTTAAGATGGAACAAAACAAAAGTTTTCCCGTTAAATCATGTTAACGTATACTTCAATATTCGATTGTTAGAAATTATGGAAATGTATCGGGAAGACAACTACAGAACAATCAGGAATCAGATTCAAAAAATTTCCAGGTAGGCACAGAATCATATGCAGATTTGAATAAAATGAAATTGTAATTTAAACCACTCCTCCCTCTCACAACCTGCAATATATATATATATATATATATATAACATAAAAAATTACATCATATCAATGAATTCCTCACCAGATTTTTATGCTGAACGATGCAGTCCCAGCGAGTTAAATTTCAGATAAAAAGCTGAAACTCAAGATCACAACATTGACGAGCCAGTACATCTAACTGTTAAGAACCCCAAATAATGCTCTGGAACGTGATTCGTGTTTGACCTGTGTTTTTGGTCCTACCGAAACTATGACTTTGCTCACGCTGACGGAGTTCTCTCACGGCTTTGAACCTCAAATCATCGGTATATGAAAGCACTGGAACCGTGTCAGGAACAGCCACTCGTCCTTCAAGCATGTTCACTACCTCCGACATTGCAGACCTAAGTGTTGAGGATACATTTGTACACAAGAGAGCTACTT
This sequence comes from Populus euphratica, assembly GCF_000495115.2. Classification (NCBI taxonomy): domain Eukaryota; kingdom Viridiplantae; phylum Streptophyta; class Magnoliopsida; order Malpighiales; family Salicaceae; genus Populus; species Populus euphratica. The sequence goes on from NW_011501561.1 coordinate 24,833, forward strand.
TAACCATAATTTCTGCTTCTTTTATGGTAACTTTAGATTTTAACATCTCATCAACAAGCTCCATAAAACTCCCACTTTGCTGCAAATGGCAGGCCTGCAATCCACGTAATTTAGAACTTCCACATTGAGTCTTGCGAACTACAACGTCAGTGCAATGTATTAAGCACGGAAAGAAGATTAACCAATCTTAGAGACAAACGCAATTGCTGTTGCTTGGCATATGGTTATTGTTGTTCTTCCCACTAACAATTTCCAAAGCCACAACCCCAAAACTGTAAACATCTGCTTTGTAGGTCAAGTAACCCCACAGTGCATATTCTGGTGCCATACATCCTCTGCGTATCAAGATAAAGAACTCTTGTAATTTAACATTGAAAAGTTACACGATACAAAAATCTCAGGTTTTAATTTAGTAACTAACATGGTTTTAGCAACTCGGGTGCTGATGTGGTTCTTCTCTTCTTCATCAAGCTTAGCCAACCCAAAATCGGATATGTTAGGATTCAGAACATCATCAAGCAGCACATTTGTAGCTTCAATATCTCTGTGAACGATAGAAAACAATCTAGACCTCCAGCTATCCCAATACAGATCTTAAGCCTTGTAGGCCAGTCGTGAAAACGGAAGGTGAGGGAAAGCTTTGAAGCGACCACATTTTAGCCATAAAAAACAATCTTGGCATCAATGCATTCATCTTGTAGAGACGATTTTGATGTCTGTTGCGACCTTTAATCATGCTGAGAAAAGCATATTAGAATCCATTTTTTTGTCAGATTTTAGATTTTTTTAATGATTATAATGTGTTTTGGGTTGAAAATAAGGTTATCCGATTTCTATGATGTTTGGTTTTTTGTGTGTTTTACTGTTCTCAGGTAAAGACATTTAAAATTGAGTTTTAGGAATTTAAAATCCAAGCTGCCAAGTTTCTCTCTCTCTCTCTCTGAGGTCTGTCGCGAGGGCTTATCCTTCCTTACTGAGGCACAGCTGGTTTTTTTCAAATAGCCCTTCAACTTTTTTTAAAAAAAAATTATTTTTAAAAAAAATTATTAAAATTATATTTGAAAAATCATTACCATAGTTTTCAAATAAGATGAGAGGTCTTTTACGGTAAAATTAACAATTATTTTATAAATAATTATATATGAATCTGTTATAAAGATTATTTTAAAAAAATTGCTCATGAATATTTGATAAAAATAAAAAATCTATTTTATTATTTTGTTATTTTTTTATACCTTCACATAAAATTATCTACTCATGAATTTTTTATTTGTTTTGGTTTTTTATTACAAGAGTGGCCCGTGCTATGCCATTGATTGAACTAATTTTTTGTTTTCATTGTAAATAAAGGAAGCCAAAGAAACAGAATTATTCTCAAGGAAAAAAAACTGGACTTAAGATGAGTCAATAATCCTATATAATTTTGATAATATAAATAAAAAAATAAAAAAATAAAAAAATAATTTAAATCCATTCAAGTCTATAACTAACATTAGAGTAATTTTATTGAAAATAAATTAAAAATTTAATGGTTAAATAATCTAATATTATATAAGATAACCATAAAACAATATTAATCCATTCAGATCTGTATCCATTGAATTCAAATTAAATTATAATCTCTAACATTAAGAAAAGAAATTATTTATCCTTATGGATATCTATTAGCTAATAACCATTTAGTATTAAATAAAAAATAAATTAATTAATATATAAATTTTAAGGGTGTTTGTATTATATTATCAAACTATAAAATAATAAATATTACACAAATATATATATGAGTATCAGTGTTTTATATCAATATCAAGATATGTATATATTACATTGTATTAAAATAAATATTTTACAAAAATATTTTTATAAAATAAATATATATTTTGATATAGGTTCAAGTGAGATTTAGATATGTTTTGATAATATTCATGCCTTATTAATTATTCATTAAATAATGTAATTATCTAAAAAATATCAATCCATTTGGGGCTTATTAATTACTCATTAAATAATGTAAGTATCTAAAAAACATCAATCCATTTGGGGCGAGCCAGGATGACATCTATTAGTTTCAAATTAAGTTTTAATTTATAAAATTAATGGATAAAATTGAAAATAAATTATAATTAGAAAAGGCTAAAAATAAAATAAATAATAAATAAAAAACAAGGATTAGATTTGAAATAAAAACTAAAAGAAATGAAATGATGATGAATAAAATTTAAAAAAAAACTATAAAAGATAAAAACCAAGAGAATAAAGACTAAATTTGAAATAAAAATTAAATGAAATTAAATAATATGAAAAAAAATTAAAAGCAAAAATTAAACTATAAAAGATGAAAAAATGGATAAAATTTTAAAAAATAAACTATAAAAAAAATGAGGATTATATTATATAAATAAAACAATGAAAGAAAATTTGTGTACTTTGTCTAAGAAAGGAAAGAGAAAAGAAGAAGAAGAAAAAAACATTATATTGGAGCCACATCATCGGTTTTTCTCTGTCACGCACGCCACCAATAAAAAACTCTAGATGTATTATTTTAAATATTATTGTGAAAAACAGTGTTTAATAGCAGGAGAAGCACGCACGTATTACCCAAAAAGTATGGGCTCTCACACACGCTTGTTCTTTTTAAATAAATTTTATATATATTAAAAAATTGAATCACCCTTAACTCTAATCAACAACTACAGAAAAAGTTAAAAACCAAAGAGAAACAAAGAAAACACTCCTAGACCGAAGTAAAGGAAAAATAAAATTGCAAGTGTATTTAAGTAATCATGTTGTTCAAATTTAAAAAAAATAAAAAATAAAAAACCCCTTGCCCTCATGTTATGTTTTAAGTTTTTAAATGGTAGATTAGTAATTTAACTGTTCAATAAAACAATGAAGCAACCAGTTTACCTCTAAATAGAGCGGTAATGCCAATTCAATCACGTGAAAAAACTAATTTAGACTAAGTCTTGCTCTACAGTGAAAGGCTGACGGGGTTTGTTTTTTTTTTTTTTGTCGATTTACTTTTCTAATCATTATATGTTTTTTTTTTAAAACAATGCTTATAATATAAAACATATTTATGTGGAATACATGAATCATTGGAAGTTTTTATGAATATTTATTTTAATTATTTTTAATTTTTATTCAATAAACTATGTTGCCAATAAAAAGATATTGTAAAAAAAAGAGTTTTGATAAATAAAAATATATTTTTTCTTCAAGATTTAAATTATTGTTTTTTTAAATATCTATTATAGTTATCACATAATTAAATTAAAAAAAACACTCGGAAAGCGCCCCTCAGCATCCCGCGTTCATAACCAGTTCTAACCAAGATATCACGTATCTAGGCAGTATATATGTCTGAATGGAAGATATTATTACCCCAAATGAAAAACAGTATACCATAGGTTCATGAACAATGAACATCAAAATTATTATCAGACGTCTGAATTAACAGCAAAGTGTCTGTCAAAAAATACCCTGGGGGTGGAACTGTTATTTTACAAGCATGGAAAACCTCATGGGGCCTGAGGTGGGTTCGGACAACATGATATTCAACATAGAGATCAGCAGCCTCCGCCAGAAATCTCCTCAGGTCAAACCTGGATCTATGACTAGCTGATGATGATTGATCCTAGCTTTGGATAGATGACTAGAATTTTGACCTGTATTTCCCTGCTAGACATTCTGGCCTTCATGCAATTATTGTTTTCAATAAATGGATCATAATTTAGACGAAGCACCAGAGAGAGCATGATTGACCAGCTCCCGCCTTAGGATCTTTCCTGCGGGAGATTTTGGAATGGCACTGATGAAGGCCACTCGTCTTATCTTCTTGTATGGTGCAACCTGCAAGAAGAAATGATTAGTTTTGAGCATGACATAGTACCATCACAGGGAATCATCCTTAAATGAGAGAGCATACGTTTGGCTGTAATTGTTGGCTATCTGGCTGCTCATTTTTGGGAAAACAGTCACTCGATGGTTATAATTTACTTCTATCAGGTAACCCGACTAGAAGTGGGGAAGTGATCAGACAACTGAAAAATAAACTGAGAAGGACATCCCACGCCCCAGGGAGGAGAAAATTAAAACATGCCATCTCAAGTCAAATTCAGAATTCAGAATTCAAAATTCTGCAAGTTGTTCTGTAGCCAACCAGGAAATCAACCACTAGGTCTGAATTCCAGATGCAGAATGTCCTATTCCAAAGGATCTCCATATTTTAATGGGGATATTGTTCTTTCACATGGCAAATACAAAAATAAGTGATCCCACAAGGCATATTATAAGAGACACCACCTAACCAATTTGTCATTTTATGCAACAACAGGGCAAGTTTAATATGGTAGTGATACATAGATGCGTGCACGTATCTACATCTTAAATTAAGAGGTGCCAAATCATCATGGTTTATCCAGAAGCTTACCTGTTTTGCAATGGAATCCATAATTTGAGCCTCAGTAATATTGCTTCCTGGTTTCCTCACCACATAGGCCATAGGTATTTGCCCTGCCTCTTCATCAGGGTACCTGCTCCGAAATAACAAAAACCAAATGATAAGTGGATCAGGATCTTCAGTAGAATCAAATATAAATAAATAAATAAGTAGATTCTGAAAGCAAGAAGAAATTCACTGGAAGAATCTGATACTAAATACATTTCCATAAACATTTACCTTTAATAATAACTAGATTCAATACATCTGGTAAGTAAAAATGATCACTTTATACATTTTAAAGGTATCTGTTAAAAGAAAAAAAGGGGATTTCCCCAAGAATAAAGCACCAGAAGAGGGAATTCACAATTTTCATGAACTGGGATATCTTATCTAATCCATGCAGCAAGATATCAACAAGTCTTTCTGGTTGCCATCCTCAACAGAAGAATCTCTTTTGCTTCCTCAATAAATAAGCTAAGATAAACTTACAAAACCAGCAAAAAGAATTTGAAGCAAGAACAAAAGTATTATATTGCGAAAAATATAGACACATAGGATCAAATTTTAAGAAATAGAAAAATAGCATGTGATCCATCATGTTTCAGGAATGAGCTAATGAATCAAAGAGAACTTCAGACTCATGTCTGTGTGAAATAGCCAGCTGTTTGCTATTAGACATTGATGTGGAAATCAATGAAACAAGTATACCAGCATGACATTGCGGCATGAGTAGCAGATGAAACAGCTAGACAACTTACGGAATCACAGCAGCATCAGCAATTTCAGGATTAGACTGAAGTAACTTTTCCAACTCGGCAGGGGGCACCTGAAAATAATCAATCATATGGTGAGATAACAGCATTCCTGATAGTTCAAATTAGATTTACAATCCTAATGTCCATTGCAGTCAAGACTATGCAAATATAATCCAATCACCTGAAATGCCTTGTATTTAATCAACTCCTTTAGCCTATCAACAATGTAAAGGAACCCATCCGAGTCAAAATAACAAAGATCCCCAGTCTTTAACCAACCTTCTGGATGCAAGGTTTCCGCAGTTGCCTTCTCATCTCCTACATAACCTGCACTAACACCATTGCTGTGCTCGTTAAAGAACAAGCTTACTAGACATGGTAATTTATTTGTCTGTCTTTCAATTAACCGGCATATTCAGTGAATACCATGGTGTATATGAACTTCTATCTGTCCCAGATTAGCATCTAAAAAAGGGGTAAAATATTTGAACTCTATCCTACACATAAATGTTTGTCAGGTGAGATGCATTTTTCTGTGTCAGGTGGCCTAAAAAAGAGAGTAACAAGGACCTGTTGAAATGCATTAAAAATTAACAGCCAATATGTCCATGATCTCTACCTTTCATGACAGTTGGCCCTCGCAACCAAAGCTCCCCTCTCTGGCCAGGACCCAAGGCCTCTCCAGTTTCAGGATCAACAATTTTAGCTTCCATATTTTCAGACAGGCGGCCAACAGAAGCATGCTGGCTAGTCTCTTCAGGTCCTAGAGTCCTTGTTGCCCCTCCTCCAGTCTCAGTCAACCCATATCCCTAAAATTCCAAATACAATGCACAATCCTTATTCAACAACATTTTCAAAATGCATAATCTTCAAACACTCACACGATCATTTTATTAAACAACCTAGTCAAAACGCAATAACTTTTCTAAAAAACACTACATTCAACGTCAGCAACTGCTCCACCTGGCTTACCATTCAAACTAGCCTCAAACGGGGTCCATAGATGCATGAATTGTAAATGCTGACCAGTACTATTCAACTTCAATGATTCAATAAACTAACAAGATGTTGAAAATCGACCAAATCCACCATCAATAATAGAACAACATAAACATTTCTGATTAGCGTCCCCACTAAATTGAATTTACAGAGTTCTAAAATTATGTGTTAGTTGGTGCCATCGAAAAAGTGCTTTCTCAGGCTGAAAAAGCTTTCATACCTAACAGCATTGCATTTAAGTAAAGCCATCAACTGCTTTTTTCCACCCATATATTACTTTGCTCAGCACATGAAATGAAAGTAGCAAACACACCG
>NW_011501561.1:32841-39017 GCF_000495115.2 Populus euphratica
ACTAAAAAATATTTTTCATTAACAAATATTTTTTTAATAACAAGCATTAAAAGTTTAGAAAGCAAGAAACTATTTTTTTATTTTTTATGAAACAAACAGAGTTTTTAAATATATTTGGTAACAACTATGAAGTACTTTTGTAAAAGGATTTTTGAAATAAAAATATATTTAAATAATATATTTTTAAAATTTTTATATTAAAAATTCAAGACCATTAAAAGAATATTAAATAAATATTTGTTTACCTTTCAAGACCATTAAAAAAATATTATGTTGATATATTATGTTAAAGACAATAGTTTGCACAGATATTGCTACTTTTTTGTTATTCTTTACACATACATATATAGATAAAGAATAAAACATGATATTGATAATTACCTTTTTTATGATATAATATTATATTTATCTTGTCATTAAATATAAATATTTTAGTAAACTTTAGATTATATTATTTATACCTTTCTATCAATAAAAATATTTTTTAAGAGTGCTGATTGTAAATTTCTATTTAATTTTTTTAGTACATTTTAGGTTTATAAAAAAAAAACCAAACACATTATACATATATTGTATAAAGGAAAAGCACATTTTTATTTTGTTTCTATCTAATAACTCTATCGATCACAATTAATTAAATAAATCTTTTCTCATTAAGTCATCTATACTCATGTTAAGTCATCTATACTCATGTATAATGAAGTTCTTATCACACAAGTTAACTAAAATAAAAATATTATCATCAACAATTTATATATCAATTTATATATTGATATAATAATTTAAACTTAAAAATTTACTAGGATTATTTAAATTTTTTTAAAATCAAGCTAATTCTAAAGTTCTAACAGAACTATAACATCAGGTAAAACAAGTATCAAATAAACATAAAAAAAATATTGTTATGAAACTTAATATAATAATTTAAATTTAAAAAATCTTGACTTGATTACTTGTTTAGTTTAAATTTTAAATTAAATTGTATGAAAGTTAGTATAATATTATTTTTTTCACTAGATAAGTCCAAACAAAATCAATACAATAGTGAAAAATAAAATTAAATACACATTATATTAAATAATAAACTAAAATAAATAAATAAATAAAAGGATCAAGAAACTCAAAGAAAATAAAAACCCTATAATAAAGGATGGGATTAGAAAAAAAAAACTAAAAGATAAAAAAAGCCAAATTTTTTTTTATTATATTACAAACAATACAAAAACTTATTTACCATTTACCCAATATTAAAATGTAAAATTAAATAAAAACCCTATATCAAAGGATAGAATTAAAAAAAAAAGCTAAATAGTCCAAAGAAAAAAAACTTGCATTAATGGATAAAAAAACCCCAAAGATAAAAAAAGCCAGAAAAACATAAATAGTTAATACAAAAACTCAAAAACTAATTACAACATAGCCTAGGCATACGGGCTCAAAAAGAGGCCTATAAGCTAAATTAAAAAAAAAAAGATAAACAAGCAAAATTAATAATACTATACTCTACGGGTTTTGTGTTTTTTTCATTAGAGGGTTTTTGTTTAATTTCAACTTAATCTAGGAGAATTTTTGTATTTTAATAATTGTTAAACATTTTAAAAAAATACCTTGCTAGCGAGTGTCATGCATGTACCTAAAGGTAGGCAACCCTCGTGTCTTTCAAGAAAGAGTTGTTTGGTCACGAAACACTACCTTTCACGATGGTGTTTGAACTATCTTAATGCCTCTTATATAATAAGACATGGTGTGTGCTAAACTCATATTTAGTTTGGTATCACTTGTCAGGCCCAAATGATGTCTAGATTTGACAGGCTAATGGGGTAGATCAGTACCAGACACAACAATTTTTTTGTTACTTTTAGGTTTCGCTTTGGCCAGACTCAAAATGCCTTTATAGAGGCATATTTGGTGTAGGCGTGTGCCAACCTAACTTGCTTAAAAAATACAAGAAACTTATATCTATATATTTTTTCTTGATTCAATATTTTTTCAAAAATACACACACACACACGTAAAAATATAATGATAAAATCTTAATTCATCAATTATCATGATCAATTTTCTCAAATATCTCTATCATTTGACAAACATTTTGAGAAAAATCCCCACTAAGCAAAGAATGATCAGTAAACTCATGTTTATAATAGAACTCTACCTTATCTATTAACTTCAACAAACCAACAATGCTTGTGTTATTATGTGTTATTGTGAAAAATAAGATTTACACCATAACAAAGCAAAAGGAATCATTCTAATACATAAAATACATATTTTTTTTTATCAAATTCAATATTAATATTCAGTAATTAAGGTCCTAAAACATAGTAAATCTGGATTAATATCATTTTTTTCATACATAGCCTCATCTACATACTCAATTAACAGACTCAACTGATCTTTTCACAGTTCCACCCATATTGTGGAATATAAATGTCTTCTTTGACATATATATGTTAGAAAAAAACATATTTAAACTAAAACCAGTCACATGTTTTTAAAGATCATAGAACTATAATATCTTATAAAGTTAATAAAAACTTTTGCTATGCATATGAAAGCCATGACCTTTGACATTCAGGATCATTAGTTATTTGATAAACAAATGTAAGAAAATTGACAATGAAGGGTGAATTTGATTATTACCTTTTCATGAATATTCATTCATTGTTTCTATTCTCATGATTCACAATAGTGAATAAGAGTTATGGAGTTTATAATTATAAGCTAACTTTCATTTCTCGTGTTTCAATTGATATTCTCAAAGTTTTTCTCCTAGGGTTAGGTTTTTTTCCTTCATAATTATAAGTGTGAGAGATGAGAGAATGTGAGAAGATTTTGGGTGTTGTGAGTTATATATGATGGTGCAAAGAGAGTAATGAGTTACTTGCTTTCATATGCAATAAAGCTCTTTAGCTATAATTATAGAGAGCATGTGCATATATTTTTATTTGGAGCAATCTTTCTTCAAATGCCTCTCTACGTATTCAAGCTTGTGAACAGTAACGCTATCTGGAATTCATCAAAGATCATACATTGTAAGGAAGTGAAAGGAAAAACAGCTAGCATTAAAGTCCAATCCTGGCATAACATAACAAGATGTAACGAGTTTATAGTTAATGTTCTGGAGATCGAGCAATTTGGAGTAGTTCATGGCCCAAGATGCTATGCATGCATGGCAAGGAATACCTACAATAGGCCTCGTGTGCAGTATGGATGAGACTGTAAATGCAGTCTCCTTAAAAAAGCAGATAACTTCTTAATGTTGCAATCATGGGCAGAGTCAAAAAAAATTTCTATCACGAGCTATAATATAAATGCTCATAAATTATTTTTTAAAATTAATTATTAATTCAAATACATAAATTTATCAAGTTAATAATAAAGTTTTAATTCAAATACACAACACAAAATATAAAAAAATTTAAAGTATATAGAATTCAAAATAAAAATAAAAATAAATTACATTATTAAAGTTGCACCCTTCAATATTTTATAGAATATAATTTATTTATGATCTAATCCAAATCAATATCTTCAACAAACTCTTGTTCAATATAAATTATCATAAAATCTGTTAAGAATTTTTCTTTTATTTTATTAAGAAGTATAGTTTTAATATGTTTCATAGTCGAAAATATTTGCTCTGTAGTGGCAATGAAAATAGGCAAAGTCAAAAAAAGATAAATAAATCTGTCAATCAAATGATAGTGTCGCAACTTATTTGTTTTAGCTAATTCTCGACATAATTCATAAATAATAGATATATTATAAAAGCTCTCATGATGAATCACTTCAATCTAATAATACTCTAGTTGAGATTTCAAATAATACATCTCTTATTTATTAAAATTTTTAGGATGAAATTTCTCAGCAAATTTGTAAATAGCACCAGTTTTAAATTATTTAAAATTGTCTTTAGGTTTTAAAGCAAAGCTAAATACGAGAAGTTTTATTGTCCCATTATTGAAATTAGAATTTAATTCTTCCAATTGAAAATATATTGTTGACGTAAATATATCATAATAATAATACTGGTAAACTGTCACTGAATCTTATTGTTAATATGACTGACTTGTAGTTTTTTTATACAAAATATTCATATGTGGTATGTCAATCTTATATTTTGTGCAAACAGATTGTACATTTGCAATGAGAAAATCAAATTCAACATCTCTCAAAATTCAAAGCAATGTTTTAGTAAGTAGCGTAGTTAGGATTTTTTAAATGAGGGGACAAATTATTAACAAATATTTGATATTATATATTATGTAGACATGCATTATATTAAGAAATCAATTTGAAATATATGTACTAACTCATATCAAACAAAATTAATTTAAAAATACTTTTAAAATAAAAAACTTATGTTATAATTGTTTTTTTCGAGTTTTATATTTTAAAACCACTTCATAATAACTTTATTATCAATTTTATCAAAGATATTTTTCTTAATATATACAATCAAACTATCATTCATCTATTTTTAGTTTAGGGTGGGTTTAATGCTTGTGTTGTCTAAATCTTTCAAGGACTAGTGAAGTTTTTGACAATAATTTTATATTGATATATGATAGAGAATAACTAAATTCATAACTTAAACGAATTGTCATGACAAATTAATATTGTTAGTGTTGACTTATTGTTTTCTATAGGTGGGTTAAATATAAACGTTAAATATTTTTTTTCATTTCTCTATTGTGTCCTTAATTTTTTGAGTTGTTCTATACTTTATTTTTAATCACTAGTAAATTTATCATAAATCATTTTCAATATGAAATTCATAGTAAAATAATTATCAGTGTATTAAAACTCATTTCAATTCATATCCATTTACATATAATATTATTATTCATACACATATTAATTAAACAAACTCTTAAATTATTATAAATCCTAATATTTTCAATAATTAATTGCAAATGGATAAAACTAAAATTAAATAATGAAACAAATAGAAAAAATAAAGAAAACTTAGCTAAAATATAAAGTATAAGAGGTTATTTACTTAATTAATTAATAGCTTAGGACTTATAGAGAAATTTTACAAAAGAAAGAAAGGCAAGAATAATAGCTTAAAAGAAAGAAGAAAGCCTCTCAGTTAATTAATAAAAAAAAGGAAAAGTTTTTTAGCAAAATGTGCTAAACATGTTAAGATATTATTAATATTTTAATATAAAAATTATGTTGAAAAAAAATTAAGGCAACTGCTCCTTTTTGATACCATGTGACTTTGTCACTGACTTTGATAGTTGATATAAGATCCATTATATTTAAAATATCAAGAGATTTTTATTGTAAAACTTAACAAAGTAAATCAATAATTCTTATTATTTTATGCATTAAATATAAAATGAATATAAATTTAAAAGATTTCATCACAATCAAACAACCACCAGTTTTTCCATGTATAGAGTTAAAAGATCCCTTTTGAACAATACTTTCAAGCACAATAATATTTGCACCATATATATTTATTGAGCTATAAATATAATTAAAATGAGAAATCCAGTAAATAGTTTCATTTCGATGTAAATTACCGATTTGATTAGCCTCTCTACCAATCTCATATTCTCTAGTGGGTATCATATGTGTAATTTTTATAGCTTTAGATATACCATTTGAGAGAAACAGTAATAAAATTGATAATGTTTGTCAATTTTGAGAAAAATAACCAAATGAAAATCTTATTTTCAGCTGCTACAACTAATGCTAGTTGTAGCCAATGAACAAAACAATATACATAATATGCATAAGAATAATTTATAAAAAAATATAGTTTCTAGTCCATTCCATGCTCCCATCTCTCTTAATTACGAGCACATATATTATTTTTTGATATTTTTCAATACTATATTAATATTAAAAATAATTTTTAAAAAATAATCAATACTTCACTTTACTGTAAACTTTTTAATGATACATTGAACTTGCAGGTTGCAGTCCTAGCTTGCCATTTGATTGGTAACATGCCTGCCACATCGTGCTAGAAAAACAAAAAAAGCTCCCTTTGATTTCACGACGGAGAAATAATTCATGAAGAAGAATAATGATGGGTTTTGAGATGTGTTGGCAACATAAAAATGGTAGCCGTGTGATCGACAATCTAATTAAAACTATATTATAATTTAATTAGAGCATGTCTCTACGTATAAAAATGTGGTGTGAAGAAGGATAAT
>NW_011501533.1:0-15920 GCF_000495115.2 Populus euphratica
TATTATTATTGTTATTGTTGTTATTGTATTATTGTTATCTATAATTTATACAATTAACCTCCCTATAGTTCAACCCTAGTCTTGCCGGGTTATTTATTACTTCCACACTCTTGTATTTGGGAGAAGATATCAATTTGCTGGTCGTGTCACTTGTACATCAAGATGACCTTATTTGCTAACAACGTTCTTATTGGTTTTGATGATGATGTTATTCTTCAGCTTGGTACTTATTTGTTGACCTTAGAAGATGTTTCCTATGATACAGATTCGAGATTGAATCTTTTTTAAAAAAGGGAAGATGATACAAACAAAGTCAGGTTTAAATTTAACTTTAAAATGTCTATTGACCAGTTTTATAAGATCATGCATATCTCTCAAACCGTTCATCAAAATGAGCTAAAATTTTTCAGAAAAATACTAGACACATGAAACTATATTTTGATAAATGTTCATGTCAAATTGAGCTCAAGAACATATAATTTTAGAGGATCGAAGTTACTAGACAAATCTTGTCAAATTTGCTAGACTAGACCTTTGTATACTGTTTGAGACATATATGGAGTTACATGTGGAATTATTCTGCAATTAAAATTGGTCTAGAAATTAGATAAATCAAGCTTTTCAACCATATATAACAGGTCTGGTAATTCATTTAGACGAGAGAGAATGATGTTTTGAAGTCAAGACTGAAAATATGCCAAGAATATAGAAAATTAAAGATTTGAGCTATATGGAGGAATTTTAGCATGAAAACGTTGTTTTTATTATACTATATTATTTATTTATTTATTTTTGAATAATTATTTTTAATTTGAGTTTGTTTTGGTTTATTAGACATTGTTTAGAGATTTATTTCATTATTGGACTTATGTTAGTTGATTACTAGTTTAGACCCATTAACTTGCAACTTAAAAGGTTCGTTAGGGTTAGTTAGAGGAGACTATATATATATATTTTTTAGCTATAAATTTTGGCAACAAGTTGAAAAATAAATATGAGTTTTTCTTTTGTTTGTTCCTGGTAAAACAACTTTTCTTTGCAGAGAAAAATATTTTATACTAACTTATCGAAGATTAACTGGCTTTGTGGTATCATTCGCATGCTTAGAGTTTTTAGATATAAAGTTATCTCTAGATTCATATCTTTTTTCAATATGTTTGGTTCTTAAGTACATGGTTATCTCTATATCAAGATTCTATCAAATCATATTTTTATCTTTTTAGGTTGTTATTTATTTCGTTAAGAATTACTTGACTATGTGAACGATTAATCCGTATCACTTCTTCAACAAACCTGTGAAACACCGAGACAACTTGCTTATTATATACCACAATATTGTTAAGAACATAATCATTCAACAATCTCCAATCTTGCCAACTTATGATTGTAAGGATGAGAACCTGATCCATGATAAGGCCTCGTCACATACTTCTCTAAGCTTAGAAAGAACCATTTACAATGATCCTTCTCAAGTTGCGTTTGTTTTTTGAAAAGTGGTTTTCGGGAAATTATTTTTCAAACTTTTCTGTGCTTGTTTGCCATTAAAAAATTTGGTCAACAAATTGCACTTTCTGGTCAATGAAAAACACTTTTTAATCAAAGAAAAATCTGGCTTGGTTTCAAGAAAGTGTTTTCCTTTTATTTTTGGTTGAAAATACTTTCCGGAAATTATGAAAAATTTAAAAATATTATATTATTTGTTGATTATATCAAATTTGATCATCAAACTTTTGATTGCTATATATATATAAATTATTTTGAATATTTGTCTTTCAATTTTATCATTTAGAATTTAATTTTTATATTAACTTTAGTCTTTATTTGTATAATTGTTATTTGTTTTTTCCTTATCATTTTTTAATTGAAATTTTTTATATATCAAATTTGATCCTTATTTTTTTGATTATTTATTATTTTATTTGAAATAATTTATAAAATATTAATTATTATTATTTTAATTTCTTCATCTTTCAATTTTTTTTTATTTTTTAGATTTGATTTCTATTATTTTTATTATTATTTATTTAATTTGAGATAATTTATGAAATTATATATATTTTTTTCAATTTCATTCTCATTCGACTTTTTAATTTATAAAATTTATTTCTCATTATTTCATAAATTTTAAAAAATAAAATATTAATAAGTTATTTTACAACTTATTTTTCATGATATAACTAAATATTGAAAAATATTTTTCAACTTATTTTTTATTATATTTATTAAAAAATAATTTATTTATTTTAAATTTACTTTTTTAACATTCACTTCTCAAAAAAAAAAAAAACTGTCCATCAAACAAATAAACATAAAAAAAATGTGACATTGTCCTACTCGTCTTAAACACTTCGCTAAACATTTGGCCAGGGAGTAGTCTCTAAGCACGTTTCCCTCTTCACCTTTAGTCATGTACAGGTGTCAAGTAACTGGTTCCTCTAAAAGCTCATTTATTAAAAATCTTTTAATCTGTACCAGCCAGGAGAAACACAGAATCTTGTAACATTTCCAAACTAAATCCCACTCATAGTGTGAGTTATTCCAGCAACGTTCTTCCTATAGTCATTTCTTCCGAAGATCTGTCTGTTCCTCTCTCTCCTGCTTCGTAGGACAGGTTCATGAGGAAATCTTGAAAGCATTATCACAAGGCACCAAATGGTCGAATGTATTCCAGTCCTGTTGTTCAATACCACCAACCCACTCCACTGCTTAAGGATACCAATGAGCTTCTGGGATAGGATGGAAATCATAGTTTTTAAACCCGGCCCGGTTCAAGGCCTGGGTTTCGGGTTTTGACCGGGTCAGCCGGGTCAATTTCTATTTTTAAAAAAGTTCAAAACGACGTCGTTTTAGTAAAAAAAAACAAAAATCAAAGGGTTGCAACCGGGTTTTTGACCGGGTTTTGCTGGGTCGTCCGAGTTTCCAGGTCAACCCGCCGGGTCGGCCGGGCCACGCCGAGTCATGGCTCCCCTTATTTTTTCATCAACCCGGCCTGGTTCCAGCCCCGGGTCGGACGGGTCCCGGGTCAACCCGCCGGGCCGGGATGAGCTTCTGGGATAGGATGGAAATGCCTTGTCGGCAAGAGAGCCCTCTCCCTCGACTGGATCCCAACAGAGAGAGAATAAAGCCTTGTCCCCACAATGAGCTGGTTGCAACGAAATTCTTAAATCCATTTTGGACTTCGCAATCCTCTCTGGCGTTGATACCCCCACAGTAGCAGAGCCAGAACCAGGTTGTTTCCCCAGGAACTTGGAGCTCTAATTGCTCTATAAACTGATGGCAGGGAATCTCTTATTCCCAGTAAAATCATACGCCTTTGATGTATCCAAAAAGCCTTCAGCTGGAACTCCCAAACTAAACAAGCCAACAACCACCAATTTTGCAAACTCAAACTTCTCCTCAATCATACACTTTCAACACAAGTACCAATGAGATCAACAATGCAACAGTACAAGCATCCCCTGCTGCCAGACTAATTTGTTTGTTATTTTTAGGATAGAGCATATGCTTTTGTTTGTTATTTTTAGGATAGAGCATGTGCTATCAGGGGTGCCTTTAGGGCAGAACTCATCGAGGAGATTGATTTGGACATAAAAAATCAGTATAGTTATGGCTTAGAAAGGTGAAACATAAAGGAGCGATCAAACGCAAAAGAGAACTCAGCTGCAAACCTCATAATTAACTAACAAGTTCAACACTGTTGGAGTCATAACAAGCTGCCAGGAAAAAAAAAAACAAAAACCACTTCCTTCTTCAGACTATTATCAAATTTTTATAACAAAAGCCAAGAAAAGGGGGCAGAACTGCCAAAAAAATGATGCTCTTATGATATAAATTAGTCAAGGAACTACACAATGCACACTTCTACATCTACCTCTACAATGCCACATACAGGAAAAGAAGATGAAGAAGCACAAGACAAGCTACCTTTTTGGTGCCCAATTCAAGTCAATAACCGTGAAACCCCCCACCCCCCTCCAAAAAAAAAAAAGTAAAAAAAAAAAAGAGGAAAAGAATTCATTGATTATGAAGTGCAATATACCACTAAATACAATAACATACAACAAGAGCACAAAGCAAAGGTAGAGTACTGAACCGCTGTAACCCTCCAACTCCAGACTTAATCTCTTCTCTAACACCCGGTGCAGAGGACAACAATTTCGGCGAACTCTCTGGCGACAAAGCAACAACAGGCGGCAGTGCATTTCCCATATCAGAATTCCCTGGCTTCCTAGTCAACACTGGATTCCTCCCAAAAATCTCTTTAGGCAAAAGCACTTTTGAAACCCCAAAAATTGCAACAGGGTTCTGATCAAAAACCGTCTGCGTAACAGACGCCAGAACAATCCCTGAATCAATAGCAACCGACCCATTAACCCTCGAAATATTCAAAGTAAAACTGCCAGCACCCATATCTTCAGTAGCCAATGTAGGCTGCACAGGATTAACAATAGACTCCAATGAACCCAGAGGGTAATAAGAATGTAAAACATGGAATTTTAAGACATCAGCTTTCTTATCAGCTGGCAATGACTGTAAACTAACATCAGTTTCCGACAGATCTGAAAATGCAGAATCAGTAGGCACAAAAAGAGTTATTCCAGCTCCTCCTTCATCTGCTTCGAATTCCTGTACAACACCAGAAGCAGATAATAAAGATGCTGCGACAAAAAAGCTGCGGCCATCAAGTAATGCTTTAGTAATATTCAAACCCAATGTGGGCCTTGTTTCTGATGCCATCAAATCAAACCCATATGGGACTAAAAGAGAATTCACTGAAATTATTGAAACATTGTAAGGAAGAGTCTTTATCAGGGACAAAACCGTGGCGTTTGAGGAGGAAAAAGGTGATGGAGAGGAAATAGTGACTGCGTTTGTTACTGGGTTTCGAGTTATGTAAACACAGCCAAAGTTAGAGGAGGCACGGCCGGTTGTTTGGAAGAGGGTGGTGATGAGGGCCCCAGCTGGGGGGAGCTGGTGGAGGTCGGAGGAAGAGAGGTATTGGAGGAGGATGTGGTAACGAAGGAGGTCGGTGAGGGAAGAAGGAGAGAGGCGGCGCGTGAGGGCTTAAGAGGAGGATAGGGGAGAATTTGGGATGACTAAGAGAGTGAGAGCAGAGCGGTTGGAGAGGTCTGAGGTTATAGAGGGTGTGGAAGCGAGGAGAGAAGTGAAGGAGGAGAAGTCAGGGAAGGAGGAGAGGAGGGCTGTTAGGTTGGTTATGGCTAAAATTGGGGTGGTGGTAGTGGTGAGGAGGAGTAGGAGGAAATAGGTAAGTGTGCTTGTTGGGGTAATTTGGGAAATGGCTGGATTGATTTGTGCCATTCCCCTGGGGTTTCTTTTTCAGGATGTAGCAGAGAGAGAGAGAGAGAGAGAGTGGAGTGAGGAGGATTGGGAGTGATTTTGATGTGGAGAAAGAAAATGGTTAAAAATGTGTTTTTCAGGGGAAAAGTAAGGAAAGTTTCAGTCCTTGAAGGGGCTAAATTAAGTTTTTTGAGGGGGCAATATATAAAGTTTTGATCTTTGAGGGGCCTATGCTTTCAATACAATATTCGACCAGTGCCCCTTTCCTTGCATCACTTTCTTCCGATCCTCCCTCTCTCCGCTCAAAGTTATTATACCCTTTTCTTTTCATGGCATCACTGTATTAGGTATGGCTGCTTCTCCATTTTTTTCTGTTCTGCTTTTATTTTATGCATATTGAGTGCTCTTCTTTATATATGAATGTGTGCTTATTATTTCAATACTTTTATTTACAAATGAAATTGAATTGCTTTGAGGAAACCTAGTTCTAAAAACAGAGTTCATAAACATGTGGACCATTTAGGAGCATTGTCTTGCTTCTCTTCTTGTTTTCTCTGTTGATCTTGTTGTTTTGTGTCTCCAATTCCTCTGATTTTCTTGGCCTGTTCAAAGTCAACCATGAGTTCTTGAGTTCCCAGGCTATCAGATCGCACACCTACCGGCAATTACTGCATGACTTACACAAGTGTCCTAGCAGGTTGTCCATTTTTCGTTTTCCTTCTCTATCTTTGATTTGTTAAAGTGATTTATGTTGATGCTAGTTTAGTGCTTATTTTGATCATGTATGCCCCTAGAGTCCTGCTCCTAAGTGTGGTTAGTATCTGCTTCTCAAATATCCTCTATTAGCTGCAAGTTTTTATTATGTGTTTCCCTTATTTAGAACAATCATAGTAATGGAAACAAATCGAACTCTATTACTGTCATGCACACTATATATGGGTATAAATTTTGACCTAGTATGAGTGTGGGGGACCATGATGGATTCCATACCTGAGAAGCCCCCATATATGTGGAGAGATGTCGGGCAGCCATTAAAGGACTACAATGGAAGAATCTCTTAGAACCACCCCCCTCCCCCGCATGTAATTGTGCAGATCTTCCCAAGAGGAATTTGGTGTGGATTGAGTTTGAGAAGGACAATAGGCTTTTGCCTAAGGTATTCGTAGAAGATGGTCTTTTCAATGATCCGTGCCTTTCATGGCAAGATTCACTTGTCATCAAGCTTTTTAACAAAGAGATTGGTTTTTATCGGTTGAACACGAGATTAAAAAATTTATGGAAGTACACGGGTGATTTTGAACTGGTGGACATTGTCAATGGCTTCTTTATGGTAAAGTTTGATCTTGAAGAGGATAAAGAGAAAGTTATCAATGAAGGACCTTGGATGGTGTTTGATTATTACTTCGTTGTTAGTTATTGGTCGGCGGATTTTGTATCATCATCTGCAAAATTAAATCGTACTGTGGTTTGGATTCGTATCCTTAGTCTAAACCTAGTATTTTATGATAAGAATCTGTTGATGACTATGGCGTCAGCCATTGGTAAGCCCATTAAGGTAGATATGCATACCCGCAATGTAGAGAGAGGCAGATTTGCAAGAGTTTGTGTTGAGATTGAGCTTGATAAACCAGTGATGGGTAGAATTTGGATTAAAGATCACTGGTATAATGTTAAGTACGAAGGACTTCACATAATTTGTGGGAAGTGTGGATGTTATGGCCACCATGGCCTGGATTGCAAGCTAGTCAAGGAGATCAGAGATACCATGTTTGAGTCGAATGCTACTGCTCGGGTGTAGGTGGTGGCGGAGGAATTGCGCAAGGTAACAGAAGCCATGGCAGAATCTAATCCCATGAAAGACGTAATTGTTCCTGTAACACATGGTGACTGGTTGATAGTTAGAAGGAAAAAGAAATCGCAAATTGATCACAGAGCTAAGAATAAGGGGACTGGTTATAGAAACATACATAACAGATTTACTGCTCTTAATCGAGCAGCTGACGTTTATCCTAAAAGCTTGGAAGTAGATGGACTGAAGTTTCATGCTGGGGAGGGTAAGGGCTCAAATCCTACTAGACATGTATGGACCCAGCAGAAAAGGAGAATTAGGCGAGATGAACCCACTTTAATCCACCCCAAGCCTGTTAATGATATTTCTACAAGAAGAATTAATAAGGGAGTGCTTTTGGGAGCCCGGAACCATGTTTCCAAGGAGGGGTCACGACGAGACATAAGTAAACCGATTGTTTTTTCTGCTGGAGGGTTTGATGAGGGTATGACGGGGAGCATCAAAGGCAAGTAAATAATGCAGCACGCCAAAGGGAATTTTGAATCCAGGTTTTATTTCAACTTCCACAGTTGTCAATGCTCATACTTCAGCCTTTGTTTTGAATGATACTCCTCTTGTTCCTAGTATTGAGCTTTCTCCTGTTACCCAAACTTCAGAAGGAAATGTGCCGAGGGTTGAGGGCATGACTATGTCCATTAATTGTTAAAGTGAACAGGGGTTTAATGAGGGGATGGCCATTCAGATGGATGGTGGGCAGTAACTGTTCTGCTATACTTTCGCTATTTATTATCTATCTTTTTTATTATGAATATGTTTACAGATTTTTCTATAATCTCATAGGATGTTCGTGGTGACACTAATAAGATAAGCAAACGCCACTGGAAAGAATTGGTAAGGTGGTATCATCATTCTTTGTTTGTCTTGTTGGAAATGCATGTCAATTTTTTTAAGATTAAAATTTTTTGGTATAGTATAGTATTGCTTATACTCTAGTGGCTGTTCCTGAAGCCCAAGGCCATGCCGGTGGCATATGGATTCTATCTTCTATTAGCTTTGTCTCCCTTTCAACCTTGGATATCATTGGGCAATGTGTTAGAATTCAGATTTCTGTGGGAAGCAGCTCATGGTTCTTATCGGCAGTCTATGCCTCGCCCATTCCTGGAGTTCAACTTTAGCTTTGGGATTATGTGAATACAATAAAGTTGATAGTGCAAGGCCGTTGGGCCCTCATTGGTGACTTCAATAAAATATCTTCTCCTTCTGAAACTCAAGGAGGTCTCTTCTCATGGGCTAGGGCTTCATGTTTCTTGCAGATGATGTCAGATTGTGAGGTTTTAGATTTGGGCCACGAGGGCCCTAATTTTACTTGGCACAAACATGTTCATGGGGTTCATTACTTAGCCGAACAGCTCGGCAGAGCGCTGGCTTCTTCGGATTTGTAAACTAGTTTTCCCGAAGCTTATGTTGAAACTCTTTGAAGAATTCACTCTGATCACAACCCGATTACTCTTCATTGTGGGAAACCACCTGGGCTGGCTTGTGAAAGACCTTTTAGATTTAAGGCAGCCTGGGCTTCCCATTCAAAATTATCAGGATATTGTTTGTAGTGCTTGGGATAGAGGCTGCTACAATGTCCTGCAGGGG
This sequence comes from Populus euphratica, assembly GCF_000495115.2. Taxonomy (NCBI): domain Eukaryota; kingdom Viridiplantae; phylum Streptophyta; class Magnoliopsida; order Malpighiales; family Salicaceae; genus Populus; species Populus euphratica. The sequence goes on from NW_011501533.1 coordinate 8,732, forward strand.
CTTCAGGAGGTTCAGCGAGATTCTATTTCTTTCAATCAACACACTTTTGGGAATATTTTCCACAGGAAAAGATGGTTTGAAGCTCGGATTAATGGTGTCCATAGGTGTCTTAAGCACTATACTGATGATTCACTTCTTTCTCTAGAAAAATCTTTACGTCATGATTATAATGTTGTTCTTCAGTAGGAGGAAATTCTTTGGTTCCAAAAATCTAGAGAACAGTGGGTTACTCATGGTGACAAGAATATAAAGTTCTTTCAAGCTTAGACAACTATGCGGAGAAGACAGAACAGGATTAATAGGCCTTTTCTCTCTGATGGGACTTGGTGCACTGATGATTCTAAACTGCAGGACCAGTTTTATAAGAATCTATTCTGCACAGAGGTAATTGTTACTGCTCACTTTATGGAGTCTGTTCCTTTGCCTACATTATCTCCACAAGGAATCTCTAATTAAGAGAAACCAGTTTCTAAAGAGGATGTTTATGTAGTTCAAATGAGTATGGGATCTTTTAAATCTTTGGGGAATAATGGCTTCCAAGATTTTTTCTTCAAAAAATACTGGAATGTGGTAGGGGATGACATTTGGCATCTAGTTCAAGCTACTTTTATTAATGGATGTTTTGATAAAGATCTGACTGATACTCTGATTGTGTTATGTCCCAAGGAAGTAGTTTCACCCTTTTAGACTTTGTAATGTAGTTTATAAACTCACCTCTTAGACTTTGTAATGTAGTTTATAAACTCATTACTAAGATGTTAATGAACAGGCTGCGACCTTATTTAGATGATTTAATTGGCCCCCTCTGGAGCAGCTTTATCCCTGGTCCAACCAGTACTGATACCTTAGTTGCTCAAGAAGTAATGCACTACATGCATCACTCCAAAAGCAAGTGGTGTGCTCTGGCTACAAAGATTGAATTAGAAAAAGTCCATGATAGGGTGAATTGGGTTTTCTTGCAGTCCACTATAGAGGATTTCAGCTTTCCTCCTGGAATAGTATCTCTAATTATGTTTTGTGTAAGGTCTTCCTCCCTCACTCTCTTATGGAATGAGTCTAAGCTTCACTCCTTTACTCCTACTCGTGGCCTAGGGCAAGGAGACCCAATTTCTCCTTATTTGTTTGGAGAAATTGGCGTGTTTAATTACGAAGAAATTTTCAGAGAAGATTTGGCATCATATCCACCTTCTGAGACGAGGGACAAGTATATCTCACTTATTCTTTGTTGGTGATGTCTTGTTATTTGGTAAAGTCAGTGTTGCCCAGATGCATATCATGACCAATGTGCTGACGGACTTTTGTAATGTTTCTGGGATAAAAGTTAATATTGATAAATCTAGGGTGATGTGTTCAAGAAATGTGTGGTGGAGAATTAAACATGACATATCTTAACTCTCTCTTATTAAATTTGCTAGCATTCTTGGCAAATATCTTGGGTTCCCTCTTATTCAGGGGATTATTGATAGAATTCAATCCAGGCTGACAGATTGGAAACAAAGGTTGTTTAATAAGATGGGTGATTAGTACTTAAAAGTGCAGAGTTAAACGTTCAGTTTTCAACTTTATTATTGATAGAATTCAATCCAGGCTAACAGATTGGAAACAAAGGTCGCTTAATAAGGTGGGGAGGGCCACGCTTGCTCGAGCAGTTATTTTTTCAATCCCCACTTATGCCATGCAAATTTTTTGGCTCCCTCAATCGATTTGTAATGGTATCAATAAATTGATCAGGAATTTTATTTAGGGAATGTCCACCGGAGAGGGTGGTCTTCATCTAGTTAATTGGGAATTGATTTTGTGCCCAAGGAGAATTGGAGGTCTTGGAATTTGGAATACTAAAGCTTTAAATGTTGCTCTTTTAGGTAAGCAAGCTTGGAATCTTTTCAATGCTAACAATGAGATGTGGGTGAAGGCTTATGCCCATAAGTACCTTTGTAATAACAATGTGTTTACAGCTACAATTCTCTTAATTCTTCTATCATGTGCAGTCTTTTGTTAAATCTTTTACTCAATTGCGAGAAGACTTCATTTATAAGCTAGGTGGAGGGGATATTTTGGTTTGGTTTGATCTATGGTTAGAAGAAGGACATTTGAGCAATCTTGTTGAGTATGTGAATGTGTTAGATGCGGGCTATAAAGTGAAGGATTTATGGACTAACGAGGCTTGGGACTTTAGCAAGATGGCAATGTACATTCTAGAGGCTGTTAGATACTGCATCATGGCTAGCCCCATTCCTTTATTACCTAGTGGAGTAGACAAAGTGATTTGGATATCTACTATGACAGTGGTTTATTGTATGAAATCCACCTATTTGTGGCTTCTGAATAAAGATAGATGTGTCTAAAGTGACTTGAATTGGAGCTGGCTATAGAAGTTAAATGCTCCAGATAAGTGTAAAATCTTCATTTGGCTGATTTTCCATGACAGCCTTCCTATAAATCTGGTTTATTTTAATCGCCATAGTGCTCCTGATACAACCATATTATTCGATAATTTTATCCATATTTAATTAGTGTTTTGTCCATGTTTTATATACAAAATGTCTTGATATTCTTTGTTTTATGTTTTGAAGGCATTGTTGGATGAAAGATACAAAAAAGAGTAAATTAGAGGTAATTGGTAGATTTGACCTTCAGTCGATGTTTTGTGCAGAGCACGAGCTTTAGAGGTCGAAATGAGGTGATTCTAGTGGCATTAAAAAGCTAACATTCATACCTTTCTGAAGATCTAAGGTTAGAAAATAAAATAAGGAAGGGCATGGAAATCGCAGCCTTCAAAGTCAAATCTTGCAATCTGCCAATGTTGGCCTTTGGCCATTACGATTTGAATATTTGAAGCTACAAAAGTTCAATTGATGCAAACTCAATTTTTCTGGATTCCTGACTCAAAATGCTTATAAACGCATCAAATTTCAGTTAAAAACAATGTCATATAAGGGAGATGTGATTTTTCAAAGATGACAACTAAATTCTGCCGGCAAACAAGTTTCGTGAAGAAACGAGTCCAAATTATGTTCCAAAGCATCTAAACCACTATCCAAGTTTTTATTTAAGCAATTTAGCTCCTCAAGTCAAAGTTTAAAGATTTCATGCAAGGCTATTTCTCTTTCTTTAGAGAAATAGTTATTGAAGTACTTAAATGTAAACTGTCTATTTAAGGGAGGACTATTTTGTAAAATAAAAACTAGGGTTTTCTAGGATATAAAAAGAATGAGAGAAGAGAAGGGGGGCAGCAAGCCAAGAGGAGAAAAATGTCCTCTTCTTAGAAACTTGAAATTATGTATTCTTCTTTCTTTTTGATTAGTTGTTTAACAAACATGCAAGACTAAACACTTTTTCTTGGTTGCAAGGACACAAAAACTTTTGGATTTCAAGAACTGTAAGATTTATTTTACTTTTTCTTTTCAGTTTATATGATGAATATGTTAGTTCTCCTATGCTTATTTTTTCTATAATTGTTTATTTTAATTGCTAGAGCAGACTCTGAGTTATTATTGTAAATGTTAAGTTTGATATCAAAACCGAAGTTGTGGTATATGAACTTGTGAAGTAACTGAGTTTAATAATTGTGGCGGATCTACGTTATTAATCGTAAGGAGAACATTTAATTAAATAAAATATAAATTGCGGACAGTTATGTTTTCTTGATTAATCAACTTATCTAGTTCTTAAGGCTACTGTTGAATTAAATTATTAGTGCAGACACTGTGGTTGTTTGATGGTTAGGATTAGTTATATGGCGGATCTGTTAATTAACCAATATTAAAAAGAGATAAATATTCAGAATATGAATTGATATTTTGTTTCTATGATCAGTTCTGATTTCTGTTGGTGGATGTGTTCTTACGATTAAGGTTTGTTTTCTTGATAATTTTTTTATTTTGTTTGATTTCGCTTGATAGTTTTCTAATTTCTTTTACTTAAGCCTTGATAACGTCTAAATCCCTCCAAGTTGCATATCATCTAGTATAAAAATCTGACTTGAACTTTCCTTGTGAGATCGACCCTTTACTTACTCTATATTATCTTGTGTGTTGTGTTTTAAGTTAGAATAATTAATTTGTGCGACCATGATATTACAACAACTCCTAACTCTAAATGTTGCAGATGCAATCACGAGGTGGAAGATGGAAGATGCCCTTCATTGTTTGAGTGTTTGAGAGATTGCAATGTCTATTTGGCAGAGTCTCAGGTTTAACTCGAGGGTTGGCTTTTGGTTAGCTTATGCAAAATAGTGGTTAACTAAAATTAGCTGATGACACTCAGATTCCTTTTTCTTGTGATGATACGGTGGTTTTGGTGACAAAAAACATAGTTGCCTATGGAGATGTGTACAAGGAGGCCCAGTGGTTGTTGAGGCAGATTTTACATTTTGCAGCTGATTATCGTGTGAGTTGGAATGGTAGGGATGCTGCTCGTTCAAATGCGACCATGATCTCTTGGCAGCGTCCAATCCAGGGATTCATTAAATTGGATGTGGGTGGAATCTCTATTGGTAATCCTGGATCTATAGTATTTAGAGACTGGGAGGGTAATTAGCTGCTTGGATTTTCCAGGTTCGCAGCTTATGGTCCTAATTTGCTTTTAAAGCTCCTCACCTTGAAGCATGGCCCTCTTAATTGCTTGGAACCAGGGTTATAGACAAGTTTTTTGTAGCTCAAACTCTATGGATTCTCTGCAGCTGATTAAAAATTGTGGCGTTGATTTTCATCATTATGGTTCCATTATTATGGATATTCGTTCTCTCCCCTTAAGAGAATGGGAAGCTCAGCTTCATCATACTCTAAGAGAAGGCAATTTTTGTGCGGATTTTCTTGCCAAATTAGAAGATCGGACGGAGCTTCATACTGGGAATGATCCGCTTGCAAGATTATCCTTTATTCTACTTGTTGACTCTATGGACATTTTTTTCTGTAGAGGTTCTTGGTTTCTACTTTTTATTTCCCAAAACACTATATTTGGGTATGAATGTGGTTATAACTTCCCTGAATCTTTGAGGGACCCTTATTGAATGTTTATATCACGGCCAAAAAAAGTATATTACAAACAAAATGACAGAGGTGTGCTCCTCAGAAAAAAGAAATCAGAGAAAGAGGCCACTTCTTTCGTTTTATTATTTTTGTTGCTGTTATCTTTATTTTGATCATTTGTTAATGGTAATGCTATTTGTTTCTGCACTTCTGTGTAATTTATTATTATTATTATTATTAAGACCTATCCTCTATGCATTTGTTTCTGCACTTCTGTGTAGTTTATTATTATTATTATTATTAAGACCTATAAATGTTCCAAGTCCTCTTCAGGAAGGTGGCTGGAATACACAGAAATAATACGGCTCTGGTGCCCAAGATAGCAAATATGAGCAAAGATTGTCATAATTGGAAGCCAGTGAAAGAGGAGTTCACATTTCCTGCAAACTCTGTTCCCTTCAATAGCTGCCATGCCACTACCGTTGTTGCAAATGTCTAATTGGGTTATCTAATTCTCTTCGAATTCTTACAGTTTGCCTTCATCATCTGCAGTGTAACGTTTTGCTGATCTGTGCTTTGTGCAGTTTGATAAAGATCACCTTTTGGTTGCTTATTTTAGAGGTACAAAAGAGGGAGCACCCGATGTTTAAATTTGGATACAGACATACAAAGTAATTATTCCTCATGTCTATTTGATCACTTTCTCAATTAATAGTATGGGGCTGATGCATCTAATTTTTTTCAAGAAGCTCGTTTTCATGACTGTACTTGTAGGATATATACTCTTTAGTAGTCCTCCGTAGTAGTATTTTATTTTGTTTAAAAGGAAAGAATAAATTTTTTTAACAAAAAAGTCAAATCACCAGGGCTTTCCAATCCTGCTGCATATCTGCTGATGGGATTTCTCCCAAAAGCCCAATTGTAGTCCTCCAAGGTGGCCAAAATATTATCAAACAGTTGCTTCCGCAGAGAAAGATAATTGAAAATTCTTGAACTCAACTCCATTCAAATGCAACATATGAGAAGGAACACAGTCTCGAGATCTTACGATCTTCCTTCTGCAAAACCATTCTAATTCATCAATAACAAGTTCTCCATCTTATTTGTTTCTGTTCCCCTACCTATCACAAGGATCTTGTCCCACATATGTTCCAAGCCAGTGAGCAATATTAAAACATTGTTTCAACACATAAGACTCTTCATCAGTAGTGGTAAACTGCACTCCCTCGCTAGTTTAAGTGACATCAATTAACCCACTGTTGTAAAAAAAGCAGTTTTAGGAAGGTCCTTGATGCCTTCACTTCTTTTAAGCCTTCTCGACTTAGTTGCCTTTCTTTAACTGCTGTGAGTAATTGATTCATTGTCGAAGTTCCTCTTCATGCTCCTCTTTGGATTTTAAGATTGTTTATCTCATATGGATCGGTATCTGCTGTGCATGATGGTTACTGGCAATCTCCTATCATTGTTGATGAACAACCTTGATGTTCCTATGTGGACCCCTTTACTGTTCAAACTGTCACCAGAGGAGCTACTTATGTTCTATAAATTCGGTCAAGTGGTCCAAAAGTAATACTTCCAATCTCCATGGTCTTCCATTTAACTAATTCCTTTTTGTAGTCAAGTTTTCCCAAATAGTATATAAGTTTGTTGGTTGTTGTTAAATTCATATGTTTTCATGTAATTTCAAGAACTCAAAGGGCTATTTTGATTTTGTATATTGCATTGAATACAGAATGCCATGCATTTTTCAAGTCTGTCATGGCACCATATATTTTACATAAAAAAAAATATATCATATTAATACGATTAAAAGATTGATATCTTTTCTCAAATACAAGAATATCAAAATAATAAATAACCAGGTAAAACCAGAGTCGAATCATAGGGAGGTTAATTGTATATCTTTTTTCAAATACAGGAATATCGAAATAATAAATAACCAGGTAAAACCAGGGTCGAACCATAAGGAGGTTAATTGTATAAATTATAAATAACAACAACAACAATAGTAGTAGTAGTAGTAGTAGTAGTAGTAGTAGTAGTGAAGAAGAAGAAGTTGATGGGAACTTTGATATAGAAGATTAATGTAATGATTAAACAATGATAACAACAAATGTCAATGTTAGAGGATCCACTAATGGTATGTCAAACAAGTATTCAATTGGAAACCACACACAAAGAAGGTTTCAATCATTTTATAGATTGTTAACATGACTACA
>NW_011501533.1:16163-18943 GCF_000495115.2 Populus euphratica
TTCTTATATTCTCTTGTCTACCCAAAACATCATTGATAATGTCATAATTGAAACCACTACATGAAAGTTGTAGGAAATTGTCTCAGCTTTTCAGGAAAAAAATGGAGGTCATTTGGACTTCTAGAACTCCATATATGGGCCAAACACTAAACAATTTCGGGCTACAGGACAGATTTAGACTTCTTTATTGTTGCTACAATTTGGACTTGAAAATGACCTTTTTTAAATCTTAGGTATGAAAGTTATAGGCCTATGTCTTATCTTTTCATCCATATAAAGTAGACTTAAATTCAAGAACTACAGCTCTAGATATGACCCAATTACCAAACAATGTTCTAATTTAGACTATACTAGCATCTCTTTTCTAAGTTTGACCATCTCTTTATCCGTTTAATTTCAGCAAAGGTTATTAACACAATCAAATTTTACAAAATAATATCAATTAGAGAATAACATATGAGCTCTTCATCCGAAAAATATAAGTATTCAAGAGTTTTATTCTGTTATAACAAATCTTTAAGATCAATTGGCTCTTATAGAATCGGTAAAATTAAAGGCAAGTGGTGCCTATATTAAGCGTAGAGAGTAGCAATGATTGGTATAGTTTTTAACAGCACTTTGCAATGATTTCGAAGGATTTAAAAGTTTAATTTTACAGTCAATGAGTTATTGGCTGAAGAAATATGTCTTCAGTCTTATTCTAAAAAAAGAACTCTTTCTACTTCAAATCCTTTGATACTAGCAGTACCTTCTAAGCCATTATCTAATCATCAAAACAAGTCTTACATAAGGGTTAACTTTGATAAGTGTAGTTTTTGTGAGCAGAAAGGTTATTGAAAGACTTAGTGTCCTAAGTTGAGACATCAGAATCAAACTTGGAAGCCTAGCAGGTAGTCACAATCTAATGCTCATAGACCACCTCAAGGTTATAAACCACCACCCCATAATACTACAGTAGTAGCTTCTCCAGGCTCTATTACTGATCACAATACTTTGACTGAGTAATTTCAGAAATTTCTCTCCATACAACCACAAGCAATGTCTGCTTCCTTTTCTATAAGTCAGTTGCCTCATAGTTCCTCAGTGGTATCAAAGCTCTAGGAAATTTGAAAACTTATGACATTTCTAATTGTAGTAGATGTAAATTGACAAAATTTTCCGCTTTACCTTTTAATTGAAGTATTTATGTTTCTTCTACAAAAGGTATTTATGTTTCTTCTACACCATTTGATTTGATTCATTCTTATGTATGGGGACCTTCTCCTATTTTCATAAAAGAAGGGTCTTGATATTATGTCTCTTTTATTAATGAGTTATTATTGGGTTTATTTAATGAAACATCGTTATGAATTCTTTGAGATATATATAGCTTTTCGAACTCTTATTAAAACTCAATATTCTACTGTGATCAAATGTTTTAGATGTGATTTGGGTGAGGAATACACATCTAATAAATTTTATCAATTGATTGCCTTAGATGGAACCATCCACTAAACTTCATGTACAAATACTACTGAGCAAAATGGTATTGCTGAAAGAAAACATAGGCACATTATTGAAACTACTTATTCTCTCTTGTTGTCTGCTTTTATTCCTAGTGAGTTTTAGAAAGAAGTTGTTCTTACTGATATAAGTTCGATTAATATAATTTTATCTTCTCATAATTCGAGTCTATTTCCTTTTGAAAAGTTATATGGGTATGTCCCTGATTATTCATGATTTTATCTTCTCATAATTCGAGTCTATCTCCTTTTGAAAAGTTATATGGGTATGTCCCTGATTATTCATCATTTAGAGTCTTTAGTTATACTTGTTTCATTCTTCATCCTCATGTGGAACACAGTAAGATATCCTCTCGATCAGCTATTTATGTCTTTCTGAGTTATGGTGAAGGTAAAAAGGGATATCATTATTTTGATCCAATAACTCATAAACTTTATGTGTCTCGTCATGTTGTATTCTTTGAGCATATGTTTTTCTTTTCTATTCCATCCACTACTAATAGCCTGACTAAAACTTATCTTATTCATATAGATCCCTTTTTTAAGGATTCTAGTAATGATACCTCTCCTCATGTTCGATCAATTTGTACTCATAACTCTGCAAGTACTGATACTTTACTCTCTAGCATACCTGAAACTCCATTCTCATCTATTTCCCCTCAAGCTTCATCTAAGATTATGGATTCACCTTCACGTCAGTCCATTCGTATTCATAAGTCTACAAAACTACCAGATTTTATTTATTCTTATTATTCTTCATTGTTTACTTCCTTTTTAGCTTTTATTTATTGTCTTTTTAATCCATCTTCCTATAAAGAGGCAATTCTTGATCCATTTTGGCAGCAAGCTATGGATGAGGAACTTTCTGCTTTGCATAAGATAGATACTTGGGATCTGGTTCCTCCACTTCTTGGTAAGAGTGTTGTTGGTTGTCGTTGGGTGTATAAGATCAAGACCAATTCTGATAGGTCTATTGAGCGATACAAAGCTAGGTTGGTTGCAAAAGAATACTCTTAATAGTATGGTATGGACTATGAGGAGACATTTGCCTCGGTTGCAAAAATAACTACTATTGTACTCTTATTGTCATAGCTTTGATTCGTTAGTGGCATATTTCTCAGCTTGATGTTAAAAATGCCTTCTTAAATGAAGATCTTCAAGAAGAAGTTTATATGGCACTCCCTTCTGGTATTTCACATGACTCTGAATATGTTTGTAAGTTTAATAAAGTATTATATGGTTGACACGATCAAAGAGTTGATGTCTTATCCCAAGTGC
>NW_011501533.1:19164-31141 GCF_000495115.2 Populus euphratica
TATCCCATCCACTACTGATAGCCCGACTAAAACTGATCTTATTCATATAGATCTCTTTTTTGAGGATTCTGGTAATGATACCTCTCCTCATGTTCAATCAATTTGTACTCATAACTCTGCAAGTACTGGTACTTTACTCTCTACCATACATGAAACTCCATTCTCATCTATTGCCCCTTAAGCTTCATCTAAGATTATGGATTCACCTTCACGTCAGTCCATTCGTATTCATAAGTCTACAAAACTACCAGATTTTATTTATTCTTATTATTCTTTATTGTTTACTTCCTTTTTAGCTTTTATTTATTGTCTTTTTAATCCATCTTCCTATAAAGAGGCAATTCTTGATCCATTTTGGCAGCAAGCTATGGATGAGGAACTTTCTGCTTTGCATAAGATAGATACTTGGGATCTGGTTCCTCCACTTCCTGGTAAGAGTGTTGTTGGTTGTCGTTGGGTGTATAAGATCAAGACCAATTCTGATAGGTCTATTGAGCGATACAAAGCTAGGTTGGTTGCAAAAGAATACTCTTAATAGTATGGTATGGACTATGAGGAGACATTTGCCTCGGTTGCAAAAATAACTACTATTGTACTCTTATTGTCATAGCTTTGATTCGTTAGTGGCATATTTCTCAGCTTGATGTTAAAAATGCCTTCTTAAATGAAGATCTTCAAGAAGAAGTTTATATGGCACTCCCTTCTGGTATTTCACATGACTCTGGATATGTTTAATTTCAATCCTTAAACTCATCAATCAATCCTTTTATTTATGTGATAGACCTGCATTTAGGATGAACATTTACCGTGAATTAAAGGTATATTATATTTTTAGACTTGCTAATATAAAACATGCTTTTGTTAGGGAATTTAATGATACTTTAGGTGCAATATGATGACATAAATCCTTAATGAGAATGCACTTTTAAGTACTAATCAATGGTCTCAAATAAACACCCCATGCTTGGTTTGAGAAATTCTCTGACGGAAAGAGACGTATTTTGTTCTTTTAAGAAAAGACCCCATGCTTGGTTTGAGAAATTCTCTATTGTAATCTCATCTCTTGACTTTGTTTTTAGCAATCATGATTCTACTTTTTTTATTAAGTGCATTGATGCAGGTCATATCATTCTATCTTTATATGTTGATGGCATGATTATTATTGGTGATAACATTGATGGTATTTCAGTTTTGAAGACAGAGTTAGCTAGATGATTTGAAATGAAAGATTTAGGTTGTCTTTGATATTTCCTAGGTATTGAGGTAGCATGCTCACCTAGAGGTTACCTTCTTTCATAGTCGAAATATGTTGCAGATATTCTTGAGCGGGCTAGACTTCTTGATAACAAAACTGTAGATATTCCTATTGAGGTTAACGCGAGGTACTCTTCTGCTGATGGTTTACCTTTGATAGATCTTACTTTATATCGCACTATTGTTGGGAGTTTGGTATATCTAACAATAACTCGCTCAGATATTGCACATGTTCATGTTGTTAATCAGTTTGTTATTTCTCCTACTACTATTCACTATTAGTTTGTTATTTCTCCTACTACTATTCACTAAGTAGTTGTTCTTTGTATTTTGCGATATTTTCGAGGTATAATTTTTTAGAGTCTTTTACTTTCATCCACCTTTTTCTTGGAGTTACGTGCATACTCTGATATTGATCATGGTAATGATTCCATAGATCGCAAGTCTATTATCAGGTTTTGTATTAGGTGCTTCTCTTATTTCTTGAAAGAGCAATAAACAATCTATTGTTTCTTAATTATCCACCGAAATAAAATATCGTGTCATGGCATCTACTACCAAAAAGATTATTTGGTTATGTTGGTTACTTACTGATATGGGAGTTTCCTTTTCTCATCTTACTTTTATGTATTGTGACAACTAGAGTTCTATTTAGATTGCTCACAACTCGGTTTTTCATAAGTGAACTAAGCATATTGAGATCGATTGTCATCTTACTCGTCATCATCTCAAACATAGCACAATTGCTTTACCTTTTGTTCCTTCTTCCTTGTAGATTGCAGACTTCTTTACTAAGACACATTTCATCTCTTGTTTTTGTTTTCTAGTAGACAAACTCTCGAGCTTTATTTTTTGTTTCTTTTTCTTTACAGATTGCAAATTTCTTTACCCAGGCACATTCCATCTTTTGTTTTTGTGTTTTGGTTGACAAACTCTCGATGTTTCTAACTGCCACATCGTGAGTTTAAAGAAAGATGTTAAATAATATTTATATAGTCTTATTTATTAAGAGTAGAATAGTACTTTCAATTTAACCTATTTATACTTTATTTATTTTTAGGTTAAACTGAATGATTTATATTTTATTTATTTTTAGGTTAAACTGAATGATCATAATATACAAATAATTTAAAATTTTATTTTTTTTATATTTAATTTTAATTATTTTAACACAAAGATAAGAGTGACTGATGGATTGATGTCATTACGCCCGAGGAAAATCTGGAGATGGAATTCTCATATCCAGCAGGCACCAGGCTAGTTATGGATCTGTTCTTGTCACGTGCATGCACATGCAATAGGACACAGATTAAGGTACTAAGATGGTTTGTGCTTTGGCAAATACGTTCAATTTGTTAAAAGGAGCCTTTCATTCTTGCAGTCATTTGAAGCATCAAGAAAAAGGAGATCTAACCTCGTCTTGAAATTTGATTTTGCAGCATTTGGGCCTTCAACCAAGTTGATGATGAACAGATTACTCAGTAATCTCAGAAGGTACTTTCATCTACCAGTTTCGTTTGAGTATAGACCGATGCATAAACAATTTATTAAATGTATGGATATGCTTTGCTATATTTGTGTTTTCAGCAATTGCTCAAAGCATTAAAGTATTATTGGTGTCTGAAGAAATTATGGTCCTTGTTTACTAATCTGTTTTCTGTGGTTATATCATCATAAATTTTGATGAAAACTTTCCTCTGCAAATCCATTATTGTGCTTGCAACTCACCCTTAGAAGATTTTGTGCGTAGTTTATGCCTTCTTTTTTTTTTTTTTGTTAAATCATTTATCGTTATAGCTGTTCCTGCCTTTCTAAAACAATAATTTGCCGATTTGCACATCTTTGTGCAATATATGTTTTTCGCTGTTCTTAATTAACAGTGCAAATTCTTTTTGGTATTTGCCTGTTCGCTAAAATTATACACATTTGTTCTGTTGGAAAAGAGGAGTGGAAGTCAGCTTTCTCGTGAGTGTGATTAGTTAAGAAGCATATCATGATTCTAACTTTGCATGATTGAATTTTCAGCCATTTAAAATTGTGATACAAAGCCTGGCGGAAGAACTTTCTGTGGTGCTCCTGCGGCAATCCCATGCTGCTCAAAGATCAACCCTTTTTGACCATTTCATAGATGAAAAGCCTGTGCACAATAAACCACACAACGTCAAGTGCAGACAATACCCCCTTGCAGCAATGCCTCGACATGGAATCGGTAATTTTTCAAAATCAAAGACGCTGAAAAGAATACACGAACTTGTGATAATTGGGTTTCCACATCTTTCTGGTAATTAACTTCTGTTTTACTTTAGTTCCACATCTTTCACATGTTTCTGGTAATTAACTTCTGTTTTACTTTATCTTTACTAAGTCTTTCGTATCATAAACCAATTTATTTTATTTTTTTCATAATATAAACATATTTTTAGTTATGGTTTACGAGCAGATAGTCACTCTCAAGAGCTAAACTAGGAGGACAAATTCATCAACTTAAGATCTCCATCAATCACACACTCACATACATTTAAGTTGAAAATATAAATGGTATGATTTAAATTAGAAATATATTTTTTCTAATTAATTTTTTATCACCTGAATATTATTAGTTGAACCACTTGATTATTATTAATTTAGCTAATAGCTCAGTAGCAACTTGTGATGTACATGTGTCCAGACTTAGCAACCATAAAATGGTGTTATATAAAGTGTTTGAAGTAAACCTCGCACTGCTTGTGTTTATGTGCCAAAAGATGGCAAACTTCTCGGGAAAAAGAAAAGAAAAGAAAGAACAAGTTTCCTGTTTTCGAATGGTCAAAATCAGTTATCTGCATGTTGAAAACTTGTAAAGATACATTATTGCTGATAATGAAATGGCTCTTCCTGTGGAAGAAGGGGTGCCCAAAATCCAGGGTTACTCTTCCACATGTTGATGGGTCGTGTTTTCTTTCACTCTGATATTTCTTAGATTTTGAGCAACTTGGAAGGTATTGTCTCATCAAGTTGTTGTTTGATCAACATGAGTTACATTTCCTCGTTTAAATGTCAGTGATTCCATGTTGTGCTCATGTGTAAGGATGTTCCGAATGCTTGGCTGGCTTAATTTTGTAGGCATGGCTCTTTAATTACCAGCAAACAATACTAATTTAGTAAACATCTTAATATTAATCATGAAATTCTTCATGAATGGATTGAGTTTTAACATGTTTTTTTATTAAAATTTTAATTTAATTTAATTTAATTATTTTTTATATTTCAAAATTGTTTTGATTTACTAATATTAAAATAATTTTTTAAAAAAAAATATTATTTTAATATATTTTTAATAAAAAAATATTTTAAAAATTAATTGAAATTACTGCTTTAGCTTTGTCCCATCCATTTAATATTAAGGGTTATGAGTGCATCAACATTATTTTGTCTTTCTTTCTTCTTCTTTTTTTTTTTTTTTTGAGAGAGAGAGTGTATCTCTTAATTTGAATATGAACATGAGCTAGAATTAAATGTAGGGTTACTAACGTTGCAGGCATTGTAAAGTCACCTCCTAAATGTGTATCTTGGTTAAGGATTTATTTGGAAATCGTAATTATAATTATGTTTTAAAATATTTTTTATATTATAATATATTATAATAATTTTTTTATTTTTAAAAATTATTTTTAATATTAATATATAAAAACGCTTCAAAACAAATAAAATAAATAATTTAAAAAAATATATTTTAAAAAAAAATAGCATTAGAATCACATGTCAAAACGCTCTCTAGAATACTGACGTGAGAATAAATGTTTGATTGCGGGTCAAGTGGTGTTGCTCTTCTTCAACCTGCCGTGCCAGATGAGCACCAGCCTGTAACTTGTTAGTTGTTACAGCAATATATATTACATTAATTAAAAAAAAAAAAAACCCAGATTGATTAGACACCTATATTTCTTTCCCAACTGTGGTAACCCAGGAGTCCTTTCTTCCATTAAATTCATTTATTTTCTGCAGAGTTTGAAACCATAAACAAGTCAATTGACAATTCAAAGGACATCATTATATTGACAAATGCAAAGTGCAATTATGGATACTACGACGTCATTGAAGATTTTGTCTCCTTCCCAATCTGCATTGGATTCCAAACAAAACACCTCTTAACTTGAAGGGCTAGATGTAAAATAGACATGGCATAATTTTCTTGATTGGTACAATAATGTGAAGGAAATCTTCTTTTCCTTTTTCCTTCTCTTCTTTTCCACGATCCATGTGACCTCAAATTCATGTTACTCCGAAGACTGCACTCTGCAAGGGGACATATTGCCTTCTACTGTGTCACCATCACTCGCATATATCTGATTATATATATATATTGCTGTTCCTCAAGGCAAATCGAAGATGCTGTACGAGTATGGTGAAAATAAAAGAAAGAAATAAGAGAAACAAAATGAAAGTTTTCATGTTCCCTTACAGTTTACCAATTTTTTTTTCTTTTGCTGATGACATTATGAGGTTCCTAAAATCCCAAAACTTCCTGTGACCTTAACTTTAGCATTTATCAAAACTACCTTTCAAATAATATTGTATTGGCACCTAACATTCATTTTCCTTGTTTACTGTAGCAAAAACTAAAATAGTATGAAAAAATCATTGTAAATTAAAAAAAAATTATAGATTATAATAGTAGTTTTACTTTTAGTTTTTTTTTTTTATTTTTTGGCATGAATGTTGATAAGAACTTTGAGATAAAAGATTAATATAAAGATTAAATAATAATAACAACAAATGTTAAAGTTAGAGGATTCACTAATGGTATGTCAAATAAGTATAGTATAAACTCTTGTTATTCAATTAGAAACCATACACAAAAGAGGTTCTAATCAAATTATAAATTGTTAACATGATTACATTAGTTATCTTATTCGATTAATGCTAATACTTATAAATGTTGTCAGACATTCATGATTATAACTTATGTTAATAATAAATCAAGTTCTTTTCACAACATAGATGTAGGTTATACCATATGGTTGAGTTATGAAAGTACCAAATATTTGAAGTATCAAGTGTTATATAACATAAATCTAGATTAATCATTTAACAAGTAAAGTATTAAAGAGTGAATAAGATGGCAAATACACAACATGTTAGTATCAAACATTAAGGTCCATGTTGAGTTTATATTATGCCTAACTCAAGCATGGGTCAAAAAAATTAATTTTAAGAAAAAACTTGATTAGACTTCAAAAACAAATACTGCCTCACTCAAGTAAGATTTTTTATTTATATGCATTAGAACTTAACTGCAAACTTTTTTATTTATTTACAGAACTTATTTTATAAATTTTTTATATTCAAAGATGAAAAAATAGAAGAAAAAAATGTTGAGTTCTAAGTAATTTATTTCAAGTTTTTAAAAATAAACTTTCATTTTTTGTGTGAATTGTGGATAAAAACATGTATAATGAAACTAAACATATATAGTTTAGTATTGTTAAAACAAATATAAAATAATATTTTCATCACTGAAAAATTACAAAGGACCATCCATTAAATAATTTTTTTTTCTTTGCGTTTCATTAAAAAAATATAAAAAATAAAAATTCATAAACGAATAAAGAGAAAAAATAGAGAGAGAGAGGAAAAAAGAGAAGATAGAATTTCTATTAGAAAAATAACAAATTCATAAATATAAAAAAATAAATTATTTTAATAAAAAGATATTATTTGAATTTTTAGATTTAAAATGTTAAATTAAATTTTGTGATGATTTGTTATTTGTAAATAATTTTTAAACTTGGATTCTGTTTAAAATATCTTAAGAATAGTATAAATGTTCTTTTTTATATATATAAATATATATATATATATATAAAAATCTCAAAGTTTTAATTATCATATGCTCAGATCCAAGTCATTTGGATTTAGGATAATTGCTAAGTCCATGCTCTCCCGGGTCATGCCAAATCCTGGCATTGAGTTAAAATAATATAATTAAAAATAGAGGAAAAAAAGAAAAAATGAAAAAGAAGATAAAATTTTTATTGAAAAATAAAGAAAAAATAAAAAAGAAGATAAAATTTTTATTGAAAAAGTAGATAAGTTTGGTTTCGTAGCCTCCCTAACCTAAGCAATTAAGCCCGAGTAAAAAAATAAATTATTTTAATAGAAAAATATGATTTGACTTTTTAGATTTAAAATTTAAAATTAGATTTTTGTAATAATTTGTTGTTTATAAATAATATTTTAACTTGAATTTATGTTTAAAGTACTTGAAGGATAATTTCAATATATTTTTATAAAAAAAATAAAAAAAATTATTAATATTAATATTTTAATCATCACCTGCTCAAATTTGGGTTTGACATGGTGTTAGACCCAAAAAACTTGGGTTTGACATTAATTTTAGATCCAAGTTTTTTGGGTTTGGCATGACTGTTAAGTCCAAAAATTTTAAAATATTATTTATATTTTTAATATTATAAAAAAATTTGATATTAATTTGTTGTGTAACGCAGGAAAATATTCTAATTAGATTCCAAAAGATGTTTTCTAATTATTTTATGCACCAATCAAGATAAATTCCTTTTCTAGACTATTTTAAAAGCACATCTCTTCCATTTAAAATAAAATCTCTCACTAAATATGTAGTGCCATACAATTTTCTTCTTCTTTTTTATTTTGTAATTTTTCTTATTTTCTACAAAATAATAATGTCACTCAAAATTTTGCGATGTAAGAAATGGTAAAAAAAAAAAGTTAAATTGCAATCCAACATAAAATTTGAGTGATTTAGGGTTTTTTTCTTTTCTTTTTAACACCTTTTATCAAGATTTTTGACAAAATAGTATAGGGAAAAAAGTTTTAGGTAAATAGTATAATTATTAAAAACATAATGATCATTAATCATGTTTTTAAATTAAAAGTGCAATTTATATGAAACACGTAAATTTCAATATATATATTTTTTTATCAAATCTCGAATTAACTCTCATTATAAACCCTATACTATTCTAAACCAAAATTTACCTCAAATTAACCATAAATCAAACCCTAATTTTAAATTAACTCTAAACTAAATCTTAAAATATCCTTGCCCCAGATTAATTGAAAGCTATTTGTATTTTTTTTTTGCTCAAACTATTTTATTTTTAAAATATTTTTTATTCTATATTATTTTAATAAAATATTTTTTAAACAGTATCGAAGTTAAAAAAAAAAAAAGAAGAAGAGGATTTAACTAAAATTTGGCGAGAAAGCCAGGTGTTGCACGATACTGGACAAAAGAGTAACTTTTTGCATTAAATGCATGAAGGTGGATTCTCTTTTCCTTCGACGGTTTCCCATTGAAATGTTTGCACCCATTAAATATTTTAAAGAAGAAGAGTAAAATTTATGACATCAAGGATTCGAAATAACACCCACAAACAAGCTAAAGAAAAGAGTGTGTGTTGTAAAATTATTATATTAAATTAAAAAAATTAACGAATTAATATAGATTTCAAAAATTTAATGAAATAGTATAATTTAATTATATTATATTTTAAAATTTAATTATATTATATTTTAAAATTATAATTTTTATTATATATCATTATTTGTACAACACGATAAGATAATTGCCGCACTTTAAAAGAGAAATTTTGAGTCAATGTCACACTCCAATATTTTACTTGAATTAGTTGATTAGTTATATTAATTGCTCGATCGTTTCATACAAAAATTATAATTTTATAAATTTTTTGTTTAAATAAATTTTATGAGTCAAAATATATATATTTATCTTTGATATTAATTTGTTGTGTAACGCAGGAAAATATTCTAATTAGATTCCAAAAGATGTTTTCTAATTATTTTATGCACCAATCAAGATAAATTCCTTTTCTAGACTATTTTAAAAGCACATCTCTTCCATTTAAAATAAAATCTCTCACTAAATATGTAGTGCCATACAATTTTCTTCTTCTTTTTTATTTTGTAATTTTTCTTATTTTCTACAAAATAATAATGTCACTCAAAATTTTGCGATGTAAGAAATGGTAAAAAAAAGAAGTTAAATTGCAATCCAACATAAAATTTGAGTGATTTAGGGTTTTTTTCTTTTCTTTTTAACAATTTTTATCAAGATTTTTGACAAAATAATATAGGGAAAAAAGTTTTAAGTAAATAGTATAATTATTAAAAACATAATGATCATTAATCATGTTTTTAAATTAAAAGTGCAATTTATATGAAACACGTAAATTTCAATATATATATTTTTTTATCAAATCTCGAATTAACTCTCATTATAAACCCTATACTATTCTAAACCAAAATTTACCTCAAATTAACCATAAATCAAACCCTAATTTTAAATTAACTCTAAACTAAATCTTAAAATATCCTTGCCCCAGATTAATTGAAAGCTATTTGTATTTTTTTTTTGCTCAAACTATTTTATTTTTAAAATATTTTTTATTCTATATTATTTTAATAAAATATTTTTTAAACAGTATCGAAGTTAAAAAAAAAAAAAAAGAAGAAGAGGATTTAACTAAAATTTGGCGAGAAAGCCAGGTGTTGCACGATACTGGACAAAAGAGTAACTTTTTGCATTAAATGCATGAAGGTGGATTCTCTTTTCCTTCGACGGTTTCCCATTGAAATGTTTGCACCCATTAAATATTTTAAAGAAGAAGAGTAAAATTTATGACATCAAGGATTCGAAATAACACCCACAAACAAGCTAAAGAAAAGAGTGTGTGTTGTAAAATTATTATATTAAATTAAAAAAATTAACGAATTAATATAGATTTCAAAAATTTAATGAAATAGTATAATTTAATTATATTATATTTTAAAATTTAATTATATTATATTTTAAAATTATAATTTTTATTATATATCATTATTTGTACAACACGATAAGATAATTGCCGCACTTTAAAAGAGAAATTTTGAGTCAATGTCACACTCCAATATTTTACTTGAATTAGTTGATTAGTTATATTAATTGCTCGATTGTTTCATATAAAAATTATAATTTTATAAATTTTTTATTTAAATAAGTTTTATGAGTCAAAATATATATATTTATCCACCTTGTTGACTAAAAAATAAACTTTAATAAAAATTTCAAAAAATTATTGTTCACGTAGTAACAAATGATTCTAAGCAAGCAGATATGCGTCTACTATAACTAAATGAGGATTTATCATCAATAAATTATATGTATAATCTAGCAACTGCATTTATAAACTAATGGGATAGGTCTAGATACAAGATAAGATCTGATTACATTAGACCTGAATAGTAATTTAAATGAGTTATAATTTTTAATTTGATTATTAGATTATATTTAAATTTTTATATGAGTTTTCATAATAATAACCACTATTTTATTATATAAATTATTAGATGTTTAAATATTAAAAATTTTATTAAGAAACTCTAATATTGATAGTTTTAAATTTTTTTCTTTTTGTTTTCATAACAGGCGAACCGGTTGAACAAAAAATGACATGGTTTGAAGATGTCATACTTGAAAAACACTATAATTACTAAATATTACAATTTTTAAACACTATAATTATCTTGTCATGTAAAATAACAGCGTTCAGTCCAAATCATACTTCTAAATAACAACATCAAAATATTTCACTTATGAGGTTCAGTGTACGTACGACTTTATGCTCTCTCTCTCTCTCTGTCTGTTCTCTGTGCAAGACTACAGGCATTTTGTGCACCCTTTTCTTAAATTATTAAGTTGTTCAAGAGATGTTTTGTCCTTTGCATGTGTGCCCGTGTCTTCCTTTTCATTTGTTTCTCCAAATGACATGACCCTTTTTCTGGGTTGCCCAGCTTTTGATACCGCTTGCATGTTTTGTCAATCTAATTCTGGTCTCGTTGTGTGCAGTTTTTTCTCTTTCTTTCTTTTTTTTTGGTCCAGGGATTATGCTTGCTTAAAAAAATTGAAAAAAAATAAAATTCCTTGCCCAGTTCCCATCCTTCTTGACCACGTACACCTATCTGATATAGGAAATTAAGAGAAGTTTGTTTGATATTGTGTTATTAATTAATTTTTAAATTTTATTTATTTAAAAATATATTAAAATAATGTTTTTTAAATTTATTTTTCATATACACATATCAAAATAATATAAAAACATAAAAAAATTAATTTAAATTAAAAAAAATTCAATATTATTTAAAACATTTTAAAAAAACAAATAAACTTTTGTCTTTTCTCCTTTATTCAATAATAGTTTTTGGTTACTCCTTAATGGCTATCTTGCTTTAAACGCAAAGGGAAAATTATCGTTAAAGAAAAACAAGGACGATTGGAGGAATCCTGAACCCTTTATATTTAGTTTTTTTTTTAATAAAAAATATATATTGTAAAAGAGTTAATGATTTAAACTTTTAAAAAATATATATTTTATTAGATGATTTTTTTTTATGAATGCATTTTTTATACAAAATAATATATCTTTTTTATTAGAAGCATATTTTTTGAATAAAAAATTAAAGGCCACTAAAATAAATAATTATGAAAATCTCAATTATTTGAATTGAAAAAAGAAAAATATATCTTTTTAATCAAAACTTATTTTCCTCATTCATTCATTTGTTTTTTGTTTCAATAATTTTTTTATCAAAATTATTTTTTTAAAATAAAAACTTATCATGATTTGAAAAGTCAAGTTCAGTAAAAATCAAATCATGACTTAATACTATGTATGTTGTAAAACAATAAAAGAAAAATTATTTT
>NW_011501533.1:33719-39737 GCF_000495115.2 Populus euphratica
AACATGAAAGTTGTAGGAAATTGTCTCAGCTTTTCAAGAAAAAAAAAAGGTCATTTGAACTTTTAAAACTTCGGATATAGGCCAAAAACTGAAGTGTTCAAGCTACAAAACAGATTCAGACTTTTTCATTGTAGCTACAATTTGAACTTGAAAATGGCCTTATTAAATCTTGGACTCTATATGAAAGTTGTAGGCCTATGTCTTACCTTTCCATCCATATAAAGTAGACCTAAATCTGAGATTTACAGTTCTAGATATGACCCAATTACCGAATTATATTCTGGTTTGGACTGCATCGGCATCTCTTTTCTAAGTTTGGTCATCTCTTTGTCTTTTCAATTTCAGTTCTTAAACTCATCAATCAATCCTTTTATTTATGTGATAGGCCTCCATTTAAAATGAATATTTACCATAAATTAAAGGTATCTTATACTATTAGATATGTTAGTATAAAGCATGCTTTAGTTAAGGAGTTATTGATACTTCAAGTGGAAAATAATAATATAAAATCTTGATAAAAATGCACTTTTAAATACTAATCACCTACCTATATCTTCAATGACTACCACCAATGGTAAGTACATGCATACCCTATCCAATGGTAATAACTCATTTTAGAGGTTGTCACACTAGAATGCATAGCATGACATTATCGGGATCGAGGAGTCACTACATAGTTGTTTGGTTCAAGGTAACTAAGAGATCCATGTGACTGGTCTTCTATGAAATTCTACAATAAGGGATTATTGTGGCTAGGAAAGATGTTAGCACCCGTTGCGTATCTTACATAAGGTAGGTTGCATTATATAGTCTAGATGTGGCTTAAATATATTGATAGGTTCCTAACTGATGGTCCCTCTATGGCTTAAAACAAAGATTTATACTCATGAATGAAAATCCATATAGGTATCTTAATAAGGTTTACTTGTTTTGAAAGGCGAAAAGATTTCCCACAACTCATATATCATGGTGAAAAATATTCTAAATTAAAATTGGTAAATATCCATAATAATTATTAGAATTTTTTAGTCAACTCTTGGTATTGAAATATCAGTCTACTTGTAGGTCTGGTATTTATATTAGAATATTGACCATTAATTCTCAGAAGAAAATTTAGGGTTTTTGAAATATTAGTCAAGTTCTTATAGATTCAATAAACTGATTATTAAATCCAAAAAATACATGTAAAGATATGTTTTTCAATTTTTTTGTATATAAAAAGATGTTAAAACATACCATGTATTTTTGTAAACCAAAATATGATTTTTATTTTTTGAGAGACTAGGTCATATGCACACCAAATAAAATATATTTTTGTATTTTTTTCAATGAGAAAAGTTTTTAGAAATTTGTGAGACTTCGACAAAAAATTTTTTAATATTAAGTTAGCATCTTATTGTATAAGTCTACAGTCTCGATATTAAATACAATTACTGAAAAATAATAATTTAATATTAAGTTAGCATCTCATTGTATAAGTCTATAGTCTCGATATTAAATACAATTACTGAAAAAACATGTTTAGAACTTATAAATAATTTTAAATTAGTCCTTGAAAGTTTTTAGAATCTGTTTGGAATTTATTTGGGGTCTGTTTGACAAAAACTCATTTTTATAAGATAGAACTTTTTGAAATTTTAACAAAAAGTAGGTATTTTAATACCAGATTGGTATCTTATAATATAAATGTACAACCTCGATATTAAATACAATTACTAAAAAAACATGTGAAGGACCCATAAATAATTTTAAATTTGTCCTTGAAATTTTTTAGAATCTTTTTGGAATTTATTTAAGGTCTATTTGGCAAAAAAATCATTTTTATTCAAAATAAAACTGTCAAAATAGGCTTAAGGGTGTATTTTTCAAATAAGTCATTAAGCCTAAATTTCTTTTATTAAAACAAAAAAAAAAACACCTTAGCCATTGACACAACTCGGTTAACCTAAAAATTCTTGTTTGACCATAAAATGAACAAAAAATCCTAGTTTGACCTAAAAAACAACTCAAAACAAAACCAAAGTAAAGAGAAATAAATTAAACACCAAAAATTAGAAAAACATCTTCAGAAAAATGGATCAAACACATAAAAAAAAAAAGAACACGAAGAACATTTATAACAACTCAGCCACATGAGTCTCAAATTAGACCAAAAATAGATAAACCAATGACACAAACATGTTTGGAATCAAGTTGGAATCAATAATCTAGCATCCATTCACTTTGATTATCTCTCAAAGATCACGATTTTATCAAAATGAGTTTCAGTTCAAAACTAGAACCCCGAGATTAAAACAAAAAAATATGTTATTGATGCAAAAAAAACTATACATTATTAACTAATTAATTATAAAAAATGGTTTTGTATAAAGAAATTGACCAAAATTAATCCAAATCCAGAGGCTAAGATAATATATTTCCCAAAAACACAAAAAAATTGCATATAAACCTAGGAAAAACCCAATCATTGCCCAGGATTGCCAAGCCTTAGAAATGGGCATTTTAGACCTCCAAACATATTGTTTTTAATTCTCATGACCTATATTTTTAATATCACGCATAATTGAATCAAAAGAACTAATGAAAAAAAATCAAATCATTATAAACAAACATTAAATTCAAACTTAATAAATGTAGCCCAAATGATAGTGAATAAAAATATTAAATTTTAACTCAAAATTTACTCTTTAAACACTTGAAACTCAAACCATGCTAAGGAACCAATAACATATATTAACAAAACAAATTATGCATCAAACATCTACTATCATCTTTTGACAGAATCCAAAACTATCTTATTTTCTTAAAATTAGTCAAAAAAATATTGTTTTGACACTTAGTAACATTAATAACAACTCCAAACAAGATTTAAATAATTAAAATAAATTTTTTATTAATCAAAATAAAACTAAAAAAATATCATAATACTAAAAACAAGTTCAAAAAAGCATCAAAAGAGGTTTAAACATTAAGAAAGCACAAATGAGCAAGCCATATGGACTCTACCCTTTAGTTTTTACATCATTATACCTTTTTCAATCTTGCTGACTATAGGCTGCTATTTTTTCGTCTCTTTTCCTTCTTTCCCTTTCATCTATTTTTTTTCAAAGGTTTTTAGATGTGTTATGTTAGACTCTTGAACCTTCACAATAGGTTTTATTAACAAAGTATTTCCCCATGTTTTCCCGTTTTTTCCCTTTACTTTTTTTCAAGTTTGATTTCTAGGGGTATTTATAGGTTTTCTAGGTTTTTTCGATGGATTTCCTTAAAGATGATCAAAGCTTAGCCCTTGCATCAAAGTGAGAGTGTTCTGAACAAAAGCTAATAGTTGAAAGCTCTTATATTATGCTGGTTTTGCAATGGTTCTTCTGGTTTTAAGGGTAGTTAATGGTTTTGAGATGGAGGTTTTAAAGTCATTGATAAAAACCCTTTGAGAAGCTTTAAAAGTCATTGATAAGAACATTTGAGAAGCTTTAAACGTGAATACACAAAACAATAAGTGTTTTAAGGAGCTACATATCTTTCTTTTGGACTTAACCTTACTCAATTTTAGAGTTTTGTAGCTTCACATTCATTCATCCAAAGGTGTCAACTTGATCAGTTTAGAATTTAAAAATGCAAAGAAAGCTTATTGGGGATAAAATGTTAGAGACTTATGTGGATGAATTAGGACGTAAACGTCTAATTTCATCATCATGGGTTATAGAAGGTATGTTTTTCAATTGAATAGTGATGATTACATTCCCTAAGATAGTCAGAAAGGACACATTCATTCATTTGAAGATGACTACTCAACCACTAAAACTGCCAACAAAGATTATGAATAAAGGGTGAATGACATGTCGTTTAGATTAAACCCTAGAAATTAGGGTTTTAAGTTTAGGTTTTGGCAAAGGTCGATTTAGTTCTTGCTCTTTCAATTCCTTTTAATTGCACCTATAATCATCTTCTAACTTTTAATTGCATGCAATTATACCTTTGTCAAATTCAAATTGCAACCTTAAAGTTTAGCATCTTTTACAAATGATTCTTTGGTATGTAATTTGTTCAATTTTATCCTTAATTAACCACTAAGATTTTAATTTGGCTCATGGTTTCGCCAATTTCTACCCCTGAAATTGTGCGCCACTTCTAGGTTAGTCTTTGGTCATAAAAATCTATAACTAAGTTCTTAATTAACATTCAAACTTTGATTTTTTAACAATTAAGTTCCTGATATGACCAATTAAATTTTCTAAAGTCTAATTTTAGTCCCTGAACTTTAATATCTTCCAATTAACAACCAAATTGACTCTAAATAGTGATTTCATTTGCAATTAAGTCGTTAATAAAATTAATTATACCATTTAAAATTTTTGTTGCATCTATAACCCTTAAATTTTTATTTTTTTATTCCAAATAAAAAATATTTTCACTAATAGAACCTTTTGTCATCTAGAATTGAGTTGATAATTTTATAATCTTATACATTTTAGTTCTCTAATTTTTCTACTTGTCATTTTGATCCTCTACCACCAACATTGGGCAATCTTCTAGGGTTTTTTCATGTATGAATATTTTTTTATATATGGTAAAAAAATAGATAACAATAGATGCTCATTCTTTATAATGCTTACAAAACAAAATTTCATCAAGATTTTACATAATGAGCTCATAAAGAAAAAGTGTCTTTCTGACATGTTAGGCCATCCACCCATTCAAAGACTTTGTTTATATATATATATATATATATATAAACTTATTATCATAGGTGATTTGTTCTTATTAAAATCTAAAAAAATGATATATTATTTTGTAAATTAAAGAATTTTAGAAAACATGCATGTTTTTTTGAAATTGGTCTATTTTTAGGGGAGAACTCCCCATTTTAAAATTCAAAAGTTTTGGTCTATTTTCACGAACAACGTTCATTTTTAAATTCCAAAACAAATTTCAGCGAGCATTTATACTTCTTTAAAATTAATCTATTTTAACAATTGACTTGTCCATTTTAAAATTCAAAAGTTTAAATCTATTTTCATGGGCATCTTACCATTTTTAAATTTCAAAAAGAATTTCAGTAAGCCTCCATATTTCCCTAAAATTGGTCTATTTTCATAGGCGACCTACTCTTTTTAAATTTCAAATATTAAAATCTACACCAAATCCTTTCAAAAAACATTTATGAATGGTTAACACCTAAAGATAGACAAATGATGGAATTGATGTGCAATAAAACTTTTAAAGATAAAGACCTTAATGAAGCAATAGAATACCTAGACTTACTAGCTGAAAATGCTTAAAATTAAGACACTAATGCACTTATGAGGTACTAGGTAAAACTAACCTCATATATCTAGTGGAAGAATGTATAACCTTAAAAAAAATCATGACCTCCAAGCTAAGTTTGCATCTTTAGCTAGAAAAGTAAAGACACTAAAATTAAAAAAGTGTGGTGAATTAAAATCTGTTCAAGATATTATGTGTCAAATCTGTGAAACCAATGAACACTCAACTAATATTGTCCAGATTTGACTTCTTTCAAGGAATGCCTCCATGAACAAGCTTATGTTTTAAACAGTTTACAAAGGCTCAATCATAACTTATACTCATAAACATATAACCCTGGTTGGAGAAATCAACCAAATTTCAGTTGGAAGAGTGATACACAAACTTCACAGCCATCGTTTCAAGCATACCATAATTTCTAAAATTCTCATAGATATGTACCTCCTTATGTTCCACCTCTAAAAAGAAATCTTGAAGAAACTTTATATGCATTTATTGAAAAATAAGAGACAATCAACACTCAACTTGCTTAAAGGATGATAAATTTTAAAGATACTCTTACAAAATTAACATCAGCTGTTAGTTTTAAAGAAAAAAGTAAGTTTCTATATTAACTATACAAACTCCCAAAGAGGCAATACAATGTAAATGCAAGTAGTTCCGGACGCTAACACATGGATCAAGATTAATCAGTCATCACTCTTCATAGTAGTAAGGTTATTGAAAAACCCACTCTTGAACCTTTTGAGA
>NW_011501539.1:0-424 GCF_000495115.2 Populus euphratica
GTGGGATTCATGTAGTCTCTAAGTGTTCTAACACGGCCATATTTTCTGAAAATGATGAGTATACACTACAAAGTGTACACTTGATGGGCGTGACCACGCTCTCATGCACGTGTAGGAATAGAATAAAAGGAAAAAGAAAACAAAAGAAGAAGAAACAAGAGAAAAGAACCAAAGTTATATACAAGAAAAGAGAAAAGAAAAAATAAAATAAATATTATAATTTATATGAAACTTACCTCCCCGGTAACGGCCCTAAAAACTTGACACAACTAAAAGATTGATGTCTTCTCCCAAGTGCAGGAATGTTGAAGTAATAAATAACCCGGCAAGACCGGGGTCGAACCATAGGGAGGTTAATTGCATAAATTATAAACAACAACAATAGCAATAACAACAACAACAACAACAACAACAACAACAACAA
>NW_011501539.1:457-1988 GCF_000495115.2 Populus euphratica
TAATAATAATAATAATAATAATAGTAATAATAATAATAAAGAAAGAGAAGAAGAAGAAGAAGATGAGAACTTGGAGATGGAATATTAACGTAATGATTTAACAACAATAACAATAAATGTCAAGGTTAGAGGATCCACTAATGGTATGTCAAACAAGTATACTATAAACTCTTATTAGTCAATTGGAAACCACACACAAAGGAGGTTCCAATCAGATTATATATTGTTAACATGATTACATTAGTCATCTTATTCAATTAATGCTAATACTTGTAAATCTCGTCAAGCATTCATGATTATAACTTATGTTAACAACAAATCAAGTTTCTTTCATAGCTCAGGTGTCGGTTATACCATACATTATGGGCTATGAAAGTGCCAAGCATTTGTTGTACCAAGTGTTATACAACATAAATCAAGATTAGTCATTTAACAAGCAAAGTATTAAAGAGTGAACAAGATAACAAATATAAAACATGTTAGTATCAAACATTAAAGTCCATATTAAGTTTACATTATACTTATTCTTACACCATTAGTGTAACCTTTTCACCTTGACATAACTAACTTAGCTAGACATAATGAAAGAAAGCAAAATAGATAAACAAAATAAGAACATAAAAGTTAACTAAGTAAAGGAAAGGAAATGAAAGGCATAAACTTAATATTAATGAAAACAAAGCATAAAAAATACAAAGAGAGAAAGGAAGAGCATGATCTTGATCTGGAAACCAAGATGCCTAAATGCATGGCAAATGCCTCCTTTTATAGGCCAAAATTGGGAACTATTGATTTGATAACTAATTAATGAGTGGGTGGCAAACTCTTGACTTGGTGACAATCCTTATCTTCTCTTGTCTGCCCAAAACATCATTGATAACGTCAAAATTGGAGCCACTCAAAAACATGAAAGTTGTAGGCAATTGTCTCAGCTTGCTTGTGTAAAACATTCAGCTCATTTGGACTTCTAGAACTCCAGATATGGCCAAAATACTGAACAGTGCTCTTGCTGGAGGACAGATTCGGGCTTCTTTGTTGTTGCTACAATTTGGACTTGGAAATGGCCTTTTTAGATCTTGGGTTCCCTATGAAAGTTGTAGGCATATGTCTTACCTTTCCATCCATATAAAGTAAACCTAAATCTGAGATCTATAACTCCAGATATGACCCAATTACTTAACAGTTTTCCGGTTTGGATTGCACCAACATCTCTTTATAAAGTTTGGCCATCTCTTTATCCTTTTAATTTTAGTTCTTAAATTCATCAATCAATCCTTTCATTTATGTGATAGGCCTGCATTTAAAATGAACATTTACCACAAATTAAAGGTATCTTATATTATTATAAAACATGCTTTGGTTAAGGAGTTATTGATACTTCAAGTGCAAAATGATGATATAAAACCGTGATAAAAATGCACTTTTAAGTACTAATCACCTTGACATAATAAACTTAGCTAAAAATAATAAAAGAAAGAAAAATAAATAAACAAAATAAGAACATAAATAAGATAAAAGTTAACTAAGTAAA
>NW_011501539.1:2073-12034 GCF_000495115.2 Populus euphratica
AGGAATTGAAAGATATAAACTTGATATTAATGAAAGCAAAGCATATAAACATAAATATCACAAAAGAGAGAAAGCAAGAGCATGATCTTGATCAGGAGACCAAGATGTCTAAATGCATGGCAAATGCCTCCTTTTATAGGCCAAAATTGGGAACTATTGATTTGATAACTAATTAATGAGTGGGTGGCAAACTCTTGACTTGGTGACAATCCTTATCTTCTCTTGTCTGCCCAAAATGTCATTGATAACATCGAAATGGGAGCCAATTGAAACATAAAAGTTGTAGGAAATTGTCTCAGCTTTCTTGTGTAAAACATTTAGCTCATTTCGACTTCTAGAACTCTAGATATGGCCAAAATACTAAACAGTGCTTGGGCTAGAGGATAAATTCGGGCTTATTTGTTGTTGCAACAATTTGGACTTGAAATTGACCTTTTTGGATCTTGGACTCTATATAAACGTTGTAGGCCTATGTCTTATCTTTCTATCCATATAAAGTAGACCTAAATCTGAGATTTATAGCTCCAAATATGACCCAATTACTGAATAGTGTTCCGGTTTGGATTGCACCGACATCTCTTTCCTAAGTTTGGCCATCTCTTTGTCCTTTCAATTTAAGTTCTTAAATTCATCAATCAATCCTTTCATTTATGTGATAGGCCTACATTTAAAATGAACATTTACCATAAATTAAAGGTATCTTATATTATTAGATATATTATTATAAAACATGCTTTAGTTAAGGAGTTATTGATACTTCAAGTGCAAAATGATGATATAAAACCTTGATAAAAATACATTTTTAAGTACTAATCACACCCCCCCATCCAGCTTGTTACTAGTCCCTAGTAATCAAAGCGTTAAAATAGAAAAATAATTTGCAAATTCCACAAAGCAAGGTATTCATCATTTAACTTCTATTAATCTATCCAGATAAACAAACTCTCGTTAAATTTATATACCTGCTCAATACTTCTTAACAAGATATTCATAAACCTTTCTTTTGTGCTCAATGTATCAACACATAATTATGGGGCTTTTCTTGGAAGAAAACAAAATTTTTGTTCTAATGTTTAAGGTTAACTTCCTTGGGGTGGGATTATTATTTTTGTCTTTTTTTTTTAATATATATACATATAATTTAAAACACCATGCATCTTTAACCCATGTAACGAGCTTTCAGCTAATGACTCCCAGACCAGTTGGTCTCAGGGCATTAGGTGTTAAGACACCCCTACGAGCTTAGCAACTCAGGTCGCAGATACTGATATGTAGACAGTGTAATGTTTAATTCCCTTAAACTTTTCTCCTCAATCCATGTAACAAGCGTTGGGCCAATAACTCCCAAGTTAGTTGACTTTAGGATATTAGGTGTTAAAACACTCCTTCGAGCTTAATTGCTTAGGTTAGGGAGGCTACGAAACCAAACTTATTTATATTTTTATTATTATCATTTTTTTTCTTTTTTTTCCTTTTTTTTTTTAATTATATACAATCCCTTTCCTTTAGTTGTTACCTTTAATAAAAGAATATAAATAATGTAATAATCCAATATGCAACCCACAATCATATGTTAAAGTGTGTGTGTGTAAATTAAGGTTTAAGAATACATGTTAAATAAGTATATGAGCAGAATTAAGTGATAACAATGCGAGAGTTTGTAAATCTGAATATTTCAAGAAGTATTATGATAGACCTTGTTACGAATGATTACTAAGATGCGTCTCAAGAGTCATAAAAGTTCTCCTTACTCTGCCATCATAGTAACAACAATTTTGCACATGCTTTATGAAATAGAAAACATAGTTTTTTTTTTTAGCTACTACCCTCTCCTCCAACTAAAACGAGACATTGTCCTCAATGTTTAAAGGTAGAAAGATAGAGTATAGAAGATATCACCTGAAATAACGAACATTGACAAACCTGAAACACATTGAAACAAATATAAGTAACAACAAAACACAATAATAAAACCAAAAGATACAAAGATTCACAAATGAAGGCTCAAATCCAATATAAGCTTTTTACGGGTTTCCTTAGTTGACCAATTTATGGGACTCATGGAAGGATCAATTACAGGAATGAAGGATTTTAGTTGGTCAATCAATTGTTCAGCAGTAGTAGCAGAGATTATGATTTGTCGTGCAGAAAATGTTAGAAATTCCTGTTCCACAGCATGATCAAGAAAAGACAACAACTTATCATAATAACCATTAACATTTAACAAACCTATGGGTTTATGGTGAATGTGCAGTTGGGCCCAAGAGGAAATATGAAAGATCTCTTCCAATGTGCCTAGACCACCTAGTAAAGTAATAAAGACATCAACATGGTTAAACATTGCATTCATTCGAGCTGACATTGTGGAGACCTGAAGTTCCTCTCCAATTATTTTTCCAATGATGTCCCCTTGTGCTAAAGCTTCGGGGACGACTCCCAAAACTTGACTACCTCCTAAAAATGCAGCTATTGACACACCTCTCATTAACCCAAGACTGCCTCCCCCATACACTAAATGAATCTTTCTCTCAGCTAGCATGTGACCAAGATGATTTGCTAATTCTAAAAACTCCTTTTCTTTCCTAGGACTAGATCCACCAAAAACACAAAATATTTCTTATCTAATGACCTGAGGAACTTGCCATTTCTACACACTCCTATATTTGATGAATGTATGAGTTGAGTGGAAATGAAAGGAAGGAAGAGAGGATTTTATAGATGAGAAATTAGAAAGGCAATCATACTACCTATATGTAGGTCAGCTAGAGTCTCACACACTCTCTTTATTTATTTAGTTTGAAAAAGCATGTTAGGTAGTTGTGATTGTGGCTCACATCTTCCCTTGGTTTTACATTCAAGAACAGCTTAAATGCCCTCTATGGGTCGGGGATAGGCTTCCCATCCAGTTTTCTTAAAAATTGGCAAACAAGGTCTTTTTTAGTGAGATTCCCAAGACTAAGTTGATCATGTTCTTTATGAAATAGTGGCACATCGATAAATGAATTACATACTTCAACAGGTTGTGTGTCCAAGACAATAAAATCCACTGGATAAATGAATTTATCGACTTGTACTAACACATCTTCAATTATTCCTCTAGGCACTTTTATAGATCTATCGGCAAGTAAAAGAGTTATAGAAGTTGGTTTTAACTCACCTAGATTGAGACTCTAAAAAACTGAATATGGAAGTAAATTCACACTAGCACCGAGATCAAGTAAGGCTCTTTTAATTTTATGCTCTCCAATAAAGCAAGAAATTGTAGGACAACCAGGGTCTTTATATTTCAAAGCATTATTGTTTTGAAGAATATCACTTACTTGTTCGGCTAAAAAGGCTTTCTTTTTCACATTCAGTTTCCTCTTCACAATGCATAGATCTTTCAAAAATTTAGCATAGGAAGGAACCTGTTTAATCGCATCTAACAAAGGTATATTGGTCCTTACCTGTTTGAAAGTTTCAAAAATTTCAGAGTTGTGATTGACTTTTCTTTGTTTGCTCGTGGCTTGAGGAAATGGAAGTACTGGCGCGGAATCAGTCGTTTCTTTGCAATTTTCAGATTCAACCCCTTCCTTACCCTTAGAGATTGACTCATCATCTTTCTCACAAGGTTCAAGAGTGGGTTTTTTAATAACCTTACCACTGTGAAGAATAGTGACTCATTTGACTTGATCCATGTGTTGGCTTTCGGAACTACTTGCATTTGTATTGTATTGCCTCTTGGGATTTTATTGTGGTTGAGATGGAAACTTACCTTTCTCAAGAGCAGATGTTAATTTTGCAAGAGTATCTTTAAAATCTATCATGTTTTGAGCAAGTTGAGTATTGATTGTCTCTTGCTTTTCAATGAATGCATGCAATGTTTCCTCAAGATTTCTTCTAGGAGGTGCATATCCAATAGAATTTTGGAAATTGTGGTGTGCTTGAAAAGGTGGTTATGAAGTTTGTGCATTGTTGTTATCACTCTTCCAACTGAAATTTGGGTGATTTCTCCAACCAGGGTTGTATGTTTGGGAGTATGGGTTATGGTTGGCCTTTTGCAAACTGTTTAAAGCATGAGTTTGTTCATGGAGACATTCCTTAAAAGAAGGCAAGGCTGGACAGTTATTGGTTGAGTGTTCACTTGTTTCACATATTTGACACACAATGTTTTCAATAGATTTTAAATGATCACTCGTTTTCAATTCTAGTGCCTCGACTTTTCTAGCTAAAGATGCAAACTTGGCTTGAAGGTCATGATCTTCCCTAAGGTTGTACATACCTCCACTAGATGTATGAGGTTGAGTTTTACTCGGTGCCTCACAAGTACCCGCGGTGTCCCAATTTTGAGCATTTTCAGCTAACAAGTCTAAGTACTCCATTGCTTCATCAGGGTCTTTATCTTCAAAAGTTCCATTGCACATCAATTCAACCATTTGCCTATCTTTAGGTGTTAACCCTTCATAGAAATGTGAAACCAATCTCCATGTTTCAAAACCATGATGAGGGCAAGTACTAAGCAAGTCTCGATACCTATCCCAACATTGGTAAAATGTTTCTCCTGGTTTTTGAGTGAAAGTGGTGATTTGTCTCTTGAAAGAGTTTGTTCTATGAGATGGAAAAAACTTCTTTAAAAACTGTTGTTGCATTTCATCCCAAGCACGAATGGATCCTGGTCTTAAATTTTGTAGCCATGTTTTAGCTTTATCTTTTAATGAAAAAGGAAAAAGCTTTAATCTAATGGTGTTCATGCTACAATTTAAATTATTATATGTGTTGCAGACCTCCTCAAATTCCCTTAAATGCAAGTATGGATTTTCCAATTCCAAACCATGAAAAGAAGGTAAAAGTTGAATAATACCTGGTTTAAAATTAAAATGAGATGCATCAGGAGGAAAAACTATGCATGATGGTGCACTTGTTCTTGTGGGATTCATGTGGTCTCTAAGTGTTCTAGCACGGTTATTCTCATTATTCTCATTATGAAGTGATTGATTATCTTCTTCGGCCATATTTTCTGAAAATGATGAGGATACCCTACAAAGTCTACCACTTGATGTACGTGACCACACTCTCATGCACGTGTAGGAATAAAATAAAAAGAAGAACAAGAAAGCAAAAGAAGGAGGAAGAAAACAAAATAAAAAGAAACAAAAGAAAAGAAACAAAGTTATATACAAGAAAAGTGAAAAGAGAAAATAAAATAAATACTATAATTTATACAAGAACTTACCTCCCCGGCAACGGCGCCAAAAACTTGACACGACTAAAAGATTGATGTCTTCTCCCAAGTGCAGGAGTGTCGAAGTAATAAATAACCCAGCAAGACCGGGGTCGAACCATTGGGAGGTTAATTATGCAAATTATAAACAACAATTATAAACAACAACAACAACAGGAACAATAACAACAACAATACGAATAGAAGTAGTTGTAGTAGTAATAAAGAAAGAGATGAAGAAGAAGAAAAAGAAGATGAGAACTTTGAGATGGAATATCAATGTAAGGATTAAACAATGATAATAACAAATGCCAAGGTTAAAGGTTCCACTAATGGTATGTCAAACAAGTATAATATAAACTCTTATTATTCAATTGGAAACCACACACAAAGGAGGTTCCAACCTGATTATAGATTGTTAACATGATTACATTAGTCATCTTATTTGATTAATGATAATACTTGTAAATCTCGTCAAGCATTCATGATTATAACTTATGTTAACAACAAATCAAGTGCCTTTCATAGATCAGGTGTCGGTTATACCATACAGTATGGGCCATGAAAGTGCCAAGCATTTGTTGTACCAAGTGTTATACAACATAAATCAAGATTAGTCATTTAACAAATAAAGTATTAAAGAGTGAACAAGATAACAAATACAAAACATGTTAGTATCAAACATTAAAGTCCATATTAAGTTTACACTATACTTATTCTTACACCATTAGTGTAACCTTTTCACCTTGACATAATAAACTTAGCTAGACATAATGAAAGAAAGAAAAATAAATAAACAAAATAAGAACATAAATAAGATAAAAGTTAACTAAGTAAATGAAAGGCATAAACTTAATATTAATGAAAGTAAAGCATAAACATTACAAAGAGAGAAAGCAAGAGCATAATCTTGATCTGGAAACTAAGATGCCTAAATACATGGCAAATGCCTCCTTTTATAGGCTAAAATTGGAAACTATTGATTTGATGACTAATTGATGGGTGGGTGGCCAACTCTTGACTTAGTGACAATCCTTTATCTTCTTTTTTCTGCTAAAAAAGTCATTCATAACGTCAAAATTGGAGCCACTTAAAAACATGAAAGTTGTAAGAAATTGTCTTATCTTTCTTGTGTAAAACATTCATCTTATTTTGACTTTTAGAACTCCAGATATGACCAAAATACAAAACAGTGCTTGGGTTGGAGGACAGATTCGGGCTTCTTTATTGTTGCTAGAATTTGGACTTGAAAATGGCTATTTTAGATCTTGGGCTCCATGAAAGTTGTAGGCCTATGCCTTACCTTTCCATCCACTATCACCTTTCCAGATAATTAAAGAATAGCTCATTTGGACACCTAAGTCAAAAGTTATGGGCAAAACACTGAAATATGTCGTGAAAAATCAAATCAGGTCAGCTTTGCAACTACTTTGGTGTACGTTTTTCTTCCTCATTTATGAGCTGTCTCTTTCTTCTTTTTGACCTAAAATAATGTAACAATTCGCCTCCAACTTTCCATCCATGTGCTTGCGTCCTTGGATCAATGGATTATCCAAAATAAATCAATTGTTATTTGTTATATGGACATATAAGATCATGGATTATGCTTAGGCTAATTTGAAGGCTGATTTGGGGCTGAATTTTATCCTCAACTTCTCAGGAAAGAGATGTAATCATAAATTATACAAGAGAACCTTTTGACCAATATGAAAGGATTTTCTAAGAATATGTTTAGCATGTAAAGTTTTCATCTTATGTTTTGAAATTTTTGCATTTTCAAATGCACCATTTCTCAGCTCCTCTGATTCATACAATAAAAGCTTTCTGTTTTTACCAACCTCGTTTTTATTGTCATTGAATTGCCGAATGACCCAATATGCACAACGCTCAATCTCAACAAGGAGATGACAAGGCTTTTCATAAACTAGCCTATAAGGAGACATTCCTAAAGAGGTCTTGTAAGTAGTATGTGATTAGTACTTAAAAGTGCATTTTTATCATGGTTTTATATCATCATTTTGCACTTGAAGTATCAATAACTCCTTAACTAAAGCATGTTTTATAATAATATATCTAATAATATAAGATACCTTTAATTTATTGCAAATGTTCATTTTAAATACAGGCCTATCACATAAATAAAAGGATTGATTGATGACTTTAAGAACTTAAATTGCAAGGGCAAAGAGATGACCAAAATTAGAAAAGAGATGTCGATGCAATCCACACCGGAACACTGTTCGGTAATTGGGTCATATCTGGAGCTATAGATCTCAGATTTAGGTCTACTTTATATGGATGGAAAGGTAAGACATAGGCCTACAACTTTCATAGAGCCCAAGATCTAAAAAGGTCATTTTCAAGTCCAAATTATTGCAACAACAAAGAAGCCCGAAGTTGTCCTCCAGCCCGAGCACTGTTTAGTATTTTGGTCAAATCTGGAGTTCTAGAAGTCCAAATGAGCTGAATTTTTTACATAAGAAAGCTGAGACAATTGCCTACAACTTTCATGTTTTCAAGTGGCTCTAATTTTGACGTTATGAATGATGTTTTGGGTAGACAAGAGAAGATAAGGATTGTCACCAAGTCAAGAGTTGGCCACCCACTCATCAATTAGTCATCAAATCAATAGTTCCTAGTTTAGGCATCTTGGTGTCTAGATCAAGATCATGCTCTTGCTTTCTCTCTTTGTATTTTTTGTAATGTTTATGCTTTGCTTTCATTAATATCAAGTTTATGCCTTTCATTTCCCTTTCATTTACTTAGCTAACTTTTATCTTATTTATGTTCTTATTTTGTTTATTTAGTTTTCTTTCTTTTATTATGTTTAGCTAAGTTTATTATGTCAACGTGAAAATGTTACACTAATGGTGTAAGAATAAGTATGGTGTAAACTTAATATGGATTTTAATGTTTGATACTAACATGTTTTGTATTTGTTATCTTGTTCACTATTTAATACTTTGCTTGTTAAATGACTAATCTTGATTTATGTTGTATAACACTTGGTACAACAAATGCTTGGCACTTTCATAGTTCATACTGTATGGTATAACCGACACCTGAGCTATGAAAGGAACTTGATTTGTTGTTAACATAAGTTATAATCATGAATGCTTGACGAGATTTACAAGTATTAACATTAATCGAATAAGATGACTAATGTAATCATGTTAACAATCTATAATCTAATTGGAACCTCCTTTATGTATGGTTTCCAATTGAATAATAAGAGTTTATATTATACTTGTTTGACATATCATTAGTGGAATCTCTAACCTTGACATTTGTTATTATCATTGTTTAATCATTACATTAATATTTCTTCTCAAAGTTCTCATCATCTTCTTCTTCTTCTCCTTCTTTTTCTTTATTATTATTATTATTATTATTATTATTATTATTATTATTATTATTATTATTATTATTATTGTTATTGTTATTATTATTGTTGTTGTTATTGTAATTGTTATTGTTGTTGTATTATTGTTATTTATAATTTGTACAATTAACCTTCCTGTGGTTCAACCCCGGTCTTGCTGGGTTATTTATTACTTCGACACTCCTGCACTTGGGAGAAGACATAAATCTTTTAGTCGTGTCAAGTTTTTGGCGCCGTTGCCGGGGAGGTAAGTTCTTGTATAAATTATAGTAGTTATTTTATTTTCTCTTTTCACTTTTCTTATGTTGTGCCGTAAATGATTCAAAAATCGACAACAATGAATCTGATGAAAATGGATGAAGGATGGGTTTGGTTGTGTTGTCTTTCTTTTGGTATTTAGGCTAGATTATAGTATTTTCAAGGTAAATAAAATGGAGGATAGATTAGAGTGATACTTTGATAAGTCGATCTGGACGCCACAAAGATCAATTTAGGATTTTGACGCCACACTCTTTGTGATTGAAGAGTGATAAGTCAGGTAGGGTTCTTCATAAATCAATTTGGAAGAATAACTCTTAATTCTCGGAATTAAGTTCAAATATTGGCCAAAAGTTGTTTATTACATATTCTGATGCTATATTTATAATCGAACATCCCTCCACACTTAGGAAAATTCAACATGACAACAATCAAGCCCAAAAATTAGACTTTGACAAAGTAACCAGACAAATTAAACTAGCACACATTTTCTAACTTTAATTGAAACATAAACAGACCAAATTTAAAATGGCTATAACTTCTTGCACAAAAGTCCAATGCAATCATGGTTGGACAATCTGGAAAGATCACGTTCTGAACTTGAAATCCACCTAGATTAGTCTTGTTTTCACATGCAATGGATGACTTCAAATTCGGGTTCAAATTCATCTACTATTCTGACGTAAACAACATCAATTTCTTAACTTATTTCCATTATCAACCCAAATTCAAGTAGTCCAGCATCAAAAGAACCATTAAGGGCTCTTCCCATCTTTAAGCTCCAATTGTAGGCAAATAAGCACCCTTGAACCAATTTGAAACTGATTGCCAAATTTTAACTCCGATGCAGCTTCAATCATTCTAATCTGACTCGTCAAGGTCCTTTGTAGTTGTTTCGCTCTCGCTCTTGTCATTGGACCATCTGAATCCTCTTGCATATTTGATTTAACTTTACAAGATGGATTATCATTCCATGATGCACATCAATAACTTTGTCTCTTTTCTCTTGTTTCTTCTTCCTTTTATTCTATTCCTACACGTGCATGAGAGTGTGGTCACGTACATCAAGTGGTAGACTTTGTAGGATATCCTCATCATTTTCAGAAAATATGGCCAAAGAA
>NW_011501539.1:12044-12333 GCF_000495115.2 Populus euphratica
TATCTAGTGGTAGACTTTGTAGGGTATCCTCATCATTTTTAGAAAATATGACTGAAGAAGATAATCAATTACTTCATAATGAGAATAACCGTGCTAGAACACTTAGAGACTACATGAATCTCACAAGAACAAGTGCACCATCATGCATAGTTTTTCCTATAGATGCATCTCATTTTAATTTTAAACCAAGCATTATTCAACTTTTACCTTCTTTTCATGGCTTCGAATTGGAAAATTCATACTTACATTTAAGGGAATTTGAGGAGGTCTGCAACACATATAATGATTC
>NW_011501539.1:12500-21668 GCF_000495115.2 Populus euphratica
TCATAGAACAAATTCTTTCAAAAGACAAATCACCACTTTTACTCAAAAACCAGAAGAAACATTTTACCAATGTTGGGATAGGTATCCAGACTTGCTTAGTACTCGCCATCATCATGGATTTGAAACATGGAGATTGGTTTTACATTTTTATGAAGGGTTAACACCTAGAGATAGGCAAATGGTTGAATTGATGTGCAATGGGAGTTTTGAAGATAAAGACCCTGATGAAGCAACGGAGTACTTAGACTTGTTAGCTGAAAATGCTAAAAATTAGGACGCCGCGGGTACTTATGAGGCATCGAGTAAAATTCAACCTCATACATCTAGTGGAGGTATGTACAACCTTAGGGAACCTCCAAGCCAAGTTTGCATCTTTAGTTAGAAAAGTTGAGGCACTAGAATTGAAAACGAGTGATCATTTAAAATCTGTTGAAAACATTGTGTGTCAAATATGTGAAACAAGTGAACACTCAACCAATAACTGTCCAGCCTTGCCTTCTTTTAAGGAATGTCTCCATGAACAAACTCATGCTTTAAACAGTTTCCAAAAGGCCAACCATAACCCATACTCCCAAACATACAACCCTGGTTGGAGAAATCACCCAAATTTCAGTTGGAAGAGTGATAACAACAATGCACAAACTTCATAACCACCTTTTCAAGCACACCACAATTTCCAAAATTCTCTTGGATATGCACCTCCTAGAAGAAATCTTGAGGAAACATTGCATGCATTCATTGAAAAGCAAGAGACAATCAATACTCAACTTGCTCAAAACATGATAGATTTTAAAGATACTCTTGCAAAATTAACATCTGCTCTTGAGAAAGGTAAGTTTCCATCTCAACCACAATAAAATCTCAAGGGGCAATACAATACAAATGCAAGTAGTTCCGAAAGCCAACACATGGATCAAGTCAAATGAGGCACTATTCTTCACAGTGGTAAGGTTATTAAAAAACCCACTCTTTAACCTTGTGAGAAAGATGATGAGTCAATCTCTGAGGGTAAGGAAGGAGTTGAATCTGAAAATTGCAAAGAAACGACTGATTCCCCGCTAGTACTTCCATTTCCTCAAGCCACGAGCAAACAAAGAAAAGTCAATTACAACTCTGAAATTTTTGAAACTTTCAAACAGGTAAGGATCAATATACCTTTGTTCGATGCGATTAAACAGGTTCCTCCCTATGCTAAATTTTTGAAAGATCTATGCACTGTGAAGAGGAAACTGAATGTGAAAAAGAAAGCCTTTTTAGCCGAACAAGTAAGTGATATTCTTCAAAACAATAATGCTTTGAAATATAAACACCCTGGTTGTCCTACAATTTCTTGCTTTATTGGAGAGCATAAAATTGAAAGAGCCTTACTTGATCTTGGTGCTAGTGTGAATTTACTTCCATATTCAGTTTTTCAGAGTCTCAATCTAGGTGAGTTAAAACCAACTTCTATATCTCTTTTACTTGCCGATAGATCTGTAAAAGTGCCTAGAGGAATAATTGAAGATGTGTTAGTACAAGTCGATAAATTCATTTATCCTGTGGATTTTATTGTCTTGGACATAATCTAGGTGAGTTAAAACGAACTTTTATAACTCTTTTACTTGCCGATAGATCTATAAAAGTGCCTAGAGTTGAAGATGTGTTAGTACAAGTCGATAAATTCATTTATCCGGTGGATTTTATTGTCTTGGACACACAACCTGTTGAAGTATGTAATTCATTTATCGATGTGCCACTATTTCATAAAGAACATGATCAGCTTAGTCTTGGGAATCTCACTAAAAAAGACCCTGTTTGCCAGTTTTTAAGAAAACTGGATGGGAAGCCTATCCCCGACCCATAGAGGGCATTTAAGCTGTTCTTGAATGTAAAACCAAGGGAAGATGTGAGCCACAATCACAACTACCTAACATGCTTTTTCAAACTAAATAAATAAATAAAGAGAGTGTGTGAGACTCTAGCTGACCTACATATAAGTAGTATGATTGCCTTTCTAATTTCTCATCTATAAAATCCTCTCTTCCTTCCTTTCATTTCCACTCAACCCATACATTCATCAAATATAGGAGTGTGTAGAAATGGCAAGTTCCTCAGGTCATTAGATAAGAAATATTTTGTGTTTTTGGTGGATCTAGTCCTAGGAAAGAAAAGAAGTTTTTAGAATTAGCAAATCATCTTGGTCACATGCTAGCTGAGAGAAAGATTCATTTAGTGTATGGGGGAGGCAGTCTTGGGTTAATGAGAGGTGTGTCAATAGCTGCATTTTTAGGAGGTAGTCAAGTTTTGGGAGTCGTCCCCGAAGCTTTAGCACAAGGGGACATCATTGGAAAAACA
Organism: Populus euphratica; assembly: GCF_000495115.2. Classification (NCBI taxonomy): domain Eukaryota; kingdom Viridiplantae; phylum Streptophyta; class Magnoliopsida; order Malpighiales; family Salicaceae; genus Populus; species Populus euphratica. The sequence goes on from NW_011501539.1 coordinate 14,835, forward strand.
ATTGGAGAGGAACTTCAGGTCTCCACAATGTCGGCTCGAATGAATGCAATGTTTAACCATGTTGATGTCTTTATTACTTTACTAGGTGGTCTAGGCACATTGGAAGAGATCTTTCATATTTCCTCTTGGGCCCAACTGCACATTCACCATAAACCCATAGGTTTGTTAAATGTTAATGGTTATTATGATAAGTTGTTGTCTTTTCTTGATCATGCTGTGGAATAGGAATTTCTAACATCTTCAGCACGACAAATCATAATCTCTGCTGCTACTGCTGAACAATTGATTGACCAACTACAATCTTTCATTCCTGTAATTGATCCCTCAATGAATCGCATAAATTGGTCATCTAAGGAAAGCCGTAAAAAGCTTAGATTAGATTTGAGTCTTCATTTGTAATTTTTGTGTTGATTTGTTTTATTATTGTGTTTTGTTATTTCTTATTTTTGTTTAAGTGTGTTTCAGGTCTATCAATGTTCGTTATTTCAGGTGATATCTTCTATACTCTATCTTTCTACCTTAGAACATTGAGGACAATGTCTTGTTTTAGTTGAGGGGAGAGGGAAGTAGCTAAAAAAAAAAAACTGTGTTTTCTATTTCATAAAGCATGTCCAAAATTGTTGTTACTATGATGGCAGAGTAAGGAGAACTTTTTATGACTCTTGAGACGCATCTTAGTAATCATTCGTAACAAGGTCTATCATAATACTTCTTGAAATATTCAGATTTACAAACTCTCGCATTGTTATCACTTAATTCTGCTCATATACTTATTTAACATGTATTCTTAAACCTTAATTTACACACACACACTTTAACATATGATTGTGAGTTGCATATTGGATTATTACATTATTTATATTCTTTTGTTAAAGGTAACAACTAAAGGAAAGGGATTGTATATAATTAAAAAAAAGGAAAAAAAAGAAAAAAAATGATAATAATAAAAATATAAATAAGTTTGGTTTCGTAGCCTCCCTAACCTAAGCAATTAAGCCCGAAGGAGTGTTTTAACACCTAATATCCTAAAGTCAACTAACTTGGGAGTTATTGGCCCAACGCTTGTTACATGGATTGAGGAGAAAAGTTTAAGGGAATTAAACATTGCACTGTCTACATATCAGTATCTGCGACCTAAGTTACTAAGCTCGTAGGGGTGTCTTAACACCTAATGCCCTGAGACCAACTGGTCTAGGAGTCATTAGCTGAAAGCTCGTTACATGGGTTAAAGATGCATGGTGTTTTAAATTATATGTATATATATTAAAAAAAAAAAAGACAAAAATAATAATCCCAACCCAAGGAAGTTAACCTTAAACATTAGAAAAAAAAATTTTGTTTTCTTCCAAGAAAAGCCCCATAATTATGTGTTGATACATGGGTTAAAGATGCATGGTGTTTTAAATTATGTGCATTTTTGTCATGGTTTTATATCATCATTTTGCACTTGAAGTATCAATAACTCCTTAACTAAAGCATGTTTTATAATAATATATCTAATAATACAAGATACCTTTAATTTATAACTCCTTAACTAAAGCATGTTTTATAATAATATATCTAATAATATAAGATATCTTTAATTTGTGGTAAATGTTCATTTTAAATGCAGGCCTATCACATAAATGAAAGGATTGATTGATGAATTTAAGAACTGAAATTGAAAGGACAAAGAGATGGCCACACTTAGAAAAGAGATGTCGGTGCAATCCAAACTGGAACACTGTTCAGTAATTGGGTCATATTTGGAGCTATAAATCTCCGATTTAGGTCTACTTTATATGGATTGAAAGATAAGACATAGGCCTACAACTTTTATATAGAGTCCAAGATCCAAAAAGGTCAATTTCAAGTCCAAATTGTTGCAACAACAAAGAAGCCCGAATCTGTCCTCCAGCCCGAGCACTGTTCAGTATTTTGGCCATATCTGGAGTTCTAGAAGTCCAAATGAGCTGAATGTTTTACACAAGCAAGCTGAGACAATTGCCTACAACTTTCATGTTTTTGAGTGGCTCCAATTTTGACGTTATCAATGATGTTTTGGGCAGACAAGAGAAGATAAGGATTGTCACCAAGTCAAGAGTTTGCCACCCACTCGTCAATTAGTTATCAAATCAATAGTTCCCAATTTTGACCTATAAAAGGAGGCATTTGCCATGCATTTAGGCATCTTGGTGTAATCATGTTAACAATCTATAATCTGATTGGAACCTCCTTTGTGTGTGGTTTCCAATTGACTAATAAGAGTTTATACTATACTTGTTTGACATACCATTAGTGGATCCTCTAACCTTGACATTTATTGTTATTGTTGTTAAATCATTACGTTAATATTCCATCTCCAAGTTCTCATCTTCTTCTTCTTCTTCTCTTTCTTTATTATTATTATTACTATTATTATTCTTGTTGTTGTTGTTGTTGTTGTTATTGCTATTGTTGTTGTTTATAATTTATGCAATTAACCTCCCTATGGTTCGACCCCGGTCTTGCCGGGTTATTTATTACTTCAACATTCCTGCACTTGGGAGAAGACATCAATCTTTTAGTTGTGTCAAGTTTTTAGGGCCGTTGCCGGGGAGGTAAGTTTCGTATAAATTATAATATTTATTTTATTTTTTCTTTTCTCTTTTCTTGTATATAACTTTGGTTCTTTTCTCTTGTTTCTTCTTCTTTTGTTTTCTTTTTCCTTTTATTCTATTCCTACACGTGCATGAGAGCGTGGTCACGCCCATCAAGTGGTAGACTTTGTAGTGTATACTCATCATTTTCAGAAAATATGGCCGTGTTAGAACACTTAGAGACTACATGAATCCCACAAGAACAATTGCACCATCATGCGTAGTTTTTCCTCTTGATGCATCTCATTTTAATTTTAAATCAGGCATTATTCAACTTTTACCTTCTTTTCATGGCTTCGAATTGGAAAATCCATACTTGCATTTAAGGGAATTTGAGGAGGTCTGCAACACATATAATAATTTAAATTGTAGCATGAACACCATCAGATTAAAGCTTTTTCCTTTTTCATTAAAAGATAAAGCTAAAACATGGCTACAAAATTTAAGACCAGGATCCATTCGTGCTTGGGATGAAATGCAACAACAATTTTTAAAGAAGTTTTTCCCATCTCATAAAACAAACTCTTTCAAGAGACAAATCACCACTTTCACTCAAAAACCAGGAGAAACATTTTACAAATGTTGGGATAGGTATCGAGACTTGCTTAGTAGCATTTAAGGGAATTTGAGGAGGTTTGTAACACATATAATAATTTAAATTGTAGCATGAACACCATCAGATTAAAGCTTTTTCCTTTTTCATTAAAAGATAAAGCTAAAACATGGCTACAAAATTTGAGACTAGGATCTATTCGTGCTTGGTATGAAATGCAACAACAATTTTTAAAGAAGTTTTTCCCATCTCATAGAACAAATTCTTTCAAAAGACAAATCACCACTTTCACTCAAAAACCAGGAGAAACATTTTACCAATGTTGGGATAGGTATCGAGACTTGCTTAGTACTTGCCCTCGTCATTGTTTTGAAACATGGAGATTGGTTTCACATTTTTATGAAGGGTTAACACCTAGAGATAGGCAAATGGTTGAATTGATGAGCAATGGAACTTTTGAAGATAAAGACCCTGATGAAGCAATGGAGTACTTAGACTTGTTAGCTGAAAATGCTCAAAATTGGGACACCGCGGGTAATTATGAGGTACCGAGTAAAACTCAACCTCACACATCTAGTGGAGATATGTATAATCTTAGGGAAGATCATGACCTTAAGCCAAGTTTGCATCTTTAGCTAGAAAAGTCGAGGCACTAGAATTGAAAAAGAGTGGTAAATTAAAATCTGTTGAAAACATTGTGTGTCAAATATGTGAAACAAATGAACACACAACTAATAATTGTCCAACCTTGCCTTCTTTTAAGGAATGTCTCCATGAACAAGCCCATGCTTTAAATAGTTTCCAAAGGGACAACCACAACCCATACTCACAAACATACAACCCTGGTTGGAGAAATCACCCAAATTTTAGTTGGAAGAGTGAAAACAACAATGCACAAACTTCACAACACCATTTCAAACACACCATAATTTCCAAACTTTTCATGGATATGCACCTCCTTATGCTCCACCTCCTAGAAGAAATCTTGAGGAAACATTGCATGCATTCATTGAAAAGCAAGAGACAATAAATACTCAACTTGCTCAAAACATGACAGATTTTAAAGATACTCTTGCAAAATTAACATCTACTCTCACTTTCCAAGAGAAAGGTAAGTTTCCATCTCAACCACAATGAAATCCCAAGGGGCAATACAATGCAAATGCAAGTAGTTCCGGAAGCCAACACATGGATCAAGTCAAATCAATCACTTCTCTTTGCAGTGGAAAGGTTATTGAAAAACCCACTCTTGAACCTTATGAGAAAGATGATGAGTCAATCTCTAAGGGTCAGGAAGGGGTTGAATCTGAAAATTGCAAAGAAACGACTGATTCACCGCCAGCACTTCCATTTCCTCAAGCCATGACCAAACAAAGGAAAGTCAATCACAATTCTGAAATTTATGAAATTTTCAAACAGGTAAGGATCAATATACCTTTGCTGGATGCAATGAAACAGGTTCCTTCCTATGCTAAATTTTTGAAAGATCTATGCACTGTGAAGAGGAAACTGAATGTGAAAAAGAAAGCCTTTCTAGCCGAACAAGTAAGTGCTATTCTTCAAAACAATAATGCTTTGAAATATAAAGACCCTGGTTGTCCTACAATTTCTTGCTTTATTGGAGAGCATAAAATTGAAAGAGCCTTACTTGATCTTGGTGCTAGTGTGAATTTACTTCCATATTCAGTTTTTCAAAGTCTCAATCTAGGTGAGTTAAAACCAACTTCTATATCTCTTTTACTTGCCGATAGATCTGTAAAAGTGCCTAGAGGAATAATTGAAGATGTGTTAGTACAAGTCGATAAATTCATTTATCCTGTGGATTTTATTGTCTTGGACACAGAACCTGTTGAAGCATGTAATTCATTTCCTGTTATTTTAGGACGTCCATTTCTTGCAACTTCTAATGCATTGATTAATTGTAGGAATGGACTGATGAAGCTATCATTTGGAAACATGACATTGGAGATGAATATTTTCAACATTTGCAAGCAACCTGGAGATGATAATGATTTACAAGAAGTAGATCATATTGATGAATTAGTTTATGATCAACTTGAATCTACTTTAAGTAAAAATGAATTGGATGAAACTGAAGATTTGCAAATGATTTATTCTGAGGAAGAAATCACGGATGAAACAAGCACCGAAAATGTTGATGCGAATCTTTTGTCAACAGTGACAACAGATTCGACATCTGACATCACACCAATCGATGATTACTTTCCTAACAAATCCTTACTTTCTCTTAGTTCAATGCCTTGGTATGATAAAAATATCAATTTTCTTGCTTTAGGAGATTTGCCAGCTGATTGGAGTACCCAAGACAAAGAAAAGTTTTTGAACGAAGTGAAGAGCTTTTATTGTGATGACCCTAACTTATTCAAATATTGTCCTGATCAAATATTTCAAAGATTCATTCCCGACAATGAGGTAAGTAGTGTCATTAAACTTTGTCATTCTGAAGCATGTGGAAGTTATTTCTCGTCAAAAAAGACTGCTGCAAAAATCTTTCAAAATGGATTTTATTGGCCCACCATGTTCAAGGACACACATGCATTCTGCAAAACTTGTGAAAATTGTCAAAAGATTGATACTGGTCAAAAAGTTTTGTTTTATGATTCTCAACTCTATGCACTCCCTAAAGAGCTAAGATTAAGATGGACCAATCCTTATGGGGCCTGTGATATTGAGAATTCAATGAATGACAATGATTTTAAGGAAAATGGACATCGTTTGAAAGCTTACTTTGATAATTTTCCTAGTGAAAATGAATCAGCTGGTTTGAATGATCTTGTAGATAAAGGTTGATTATTTTGTTTTTCTCACATTTTCTTTTTTGTGTTTCTTTTTGAGTGATTTTTGCTAGTTTCTCTCACCCCGGTCAAATGGCGGATAACGGTACTCCGTGACTTAAGTCGGTTCTTTCAGTTTCCCACAATAACTGAGTTGAAGTATGTAATTCATTTCCTATTATTTTAGGACGTCCAAATTGTTGCAACAACAAAGAAGCCCGAATCTGTCCTCCAACCTAAGCACTGTTCAGTATTATGGCCATATCTGGAATTTTAGAAGTCAAAATGAGCTGAATTTTTTACACAAGAAAGATAAGACAATTGGCTACAACTTTCATGTTTCGAGTGGCTCCAATTTTGACGTTATCAATGATGTTTTGGGCAGACAAGAGAAGATAAGGATTGTCACCAAGTCAAGAGTTGGCCACCCACTCATCAATTAGTCATCAAATCAATAGTTCCTAATTTTGGCCTATAAAAGGAGGCATCTTCCATGCATTTAGACATCTTGGTTTCCAGATGAAGATCATGCTCTTGCTTTCTTTCTTTGTATTTTTTGTAATGTTTATGCTTTGCTTTCATTAATATCAAGTTTATGCCTTTCATTTCCTTTCATTTACTTAGCCAACTTTTATCTTATTTATGTTCTTATTTTGTTTATTTATTTTTCTTTCTTTCATTATGTCTAGCTAAGTTTATTATGTCAAGGTGAAAAGGTTACACTAATGGTGTAAATTCAATATGGACTTTAATGTTTGTTTTGTATTTGTTATCTTGTTCGCTCTTTAATACTTTGCTTGGTAAATGACTAATCTTGATTTATGTTGTATAAAACTTGGTACAACTAATGCTTGGCACTTTCATAGCC
>NW_011501539.1:21706-39544 GCF_000495115.2 Populus euphratica
TTATAGCCCATACTGTATGGTATAACCGACACCTGAGCTATGAAAGGAACTTGATTTGTTGTTAACATAAGTTGTGATCATGAATGCTTGACGAGATTCACAAGTATTAGCATTAATCGAATAAGATGACTAATGTAATCATGTTAATATTATATAATCTAATTGAAACCTCCCTTGTGTGTGATTTTCAATTGAATAATAAGTGTTTATACTATACTTGTTTGACATACCATTAGTGGATCCTCTAACCTTGATATTGTTTGTTATCATTCTTTAATCCTTACATTAATTTTCCATCTCAAAGTTCTCATCAACTTTTCTTCTTCTTCTTCTTTATTATTGTTCTTATTATTATTATTATTATTATTACTACTACTACTATTACTATTACTACTACTACTACTACTACTACTACTGCTAGTAGTAGTAGTAGTATTATTAATATTATTATTGCAACTATTATTATTGTTGTTGTTATTGTTACTATTGTTGTTGTTTATAATTGTTGTTTATAATTTGTACAATTAACCTCCCTGTGGTTCGACCCTGGTCTTGCCGGGTTATTTATTACTTCGACACTCCTACACTTGGAAGAAGACATCAATCTTTTAGTTGTGTCAAAACCTATGGGTTTATGGTAAATGTGCAGTTAGTTGTAGTGAGGCACTCAGAGGGTAGTTTTAACATGATAAGGTTGGTAAAAGACCTTTAAACTTTTCTACACTACCAACAACAAAAGTTTAAATGTCACCACAATAAGAGTTCAAAGGTTATTGGCCACCTCTTTATTTATGAAATGAGATGTTTTGATTACTGTTGCATGACACGACCAAATAATTGATGTCTTCTTCCAAACATAGTGTCGAAGTAATAAATAACCTAGCAATATCGGGGTCGAACCACAAGGAGCTTAATTGTACAAATTATAAACAATAATAATACAACAACAACAACAACAACAACAACAATAACAGTAGTAGTAGTAGTATTAGTAGTAATAAAGAAGAAAAAGAAGTTGATGAGAACTTTAAGATGGAAGATCAACATAAAGATCAAACAATAATAAAAACAAATGTCAAGGTTAGAGGATCCACTAATGGTATTTAAAACAAGTTATTGCGATGTCGTAGTCACACAAATTAATTATCCTAGCTTAAAACACAACACATAAGATAATATAGAGCAATAAGGAGTCGATTCCATGAGGAAGGTTCAAGTCAGATTTTATTTTAGATGATATACAACTTGGGGGGTTTTGGATGTTATTTAGGCTAAAGCAAAAAAAATTTTAAAAAAAATATCAAATGAAATTAAATAAAATTAGAAAATTATCAAGGGAACAAATCTTGGTCGCAAGCACACATCCACTTACAAAAATCAAAACTGATCATGGAAACAAAACATCAATTTATATTCTGAATATTTATCTCTTCTTAACATTGGTTAGTTAATAGATTCGCCGTATAACTAACCCTAACCATCAAACAACTACACTGTCCGCACTAGTAATTTAATTCCATGGCAGCTTTAAGAACTAAATAAGTTGATTAATTAAGAAAACATAACTATCCGCAGTCTATGTTTGATTTGATTGAATGTTCTCCCTCAGATTAATAACGTAGATTTGTTACAATTATTAAACTCAATTGCTTCACAAGTTCATATACCATAACTTCGGTTTTAATATCAAACTTAGCAATAGATTATCTACAATAATAACTTAGAGTCTGCTCTAACAATTAAAATAAACAATCATAGAAAAAATAAGCATAGGAGAACAAACATATTAATCATATAAACTGAAAAGAAAAGGTAAAATAAATCTCATAGTTCTTGAATCCGAAGGTTTTCGTGTCCTTGTAACCAAGAAAAAGTGTTTAGCCTTGCATATTTGTTAAACAACTAATCAAAAAGAAGAAAGAATGCATAATTTTCAGTTTCTTAGAGGGGGTGTTTTTCTCCTCTTAGCTAGTTGCCCCCTTCTCTTCTCTCATTCTTTTTATATCCTAGAAAACCCTAGTCTCTATTTTACAAAATAGTCATCCCTTAAGTAGACAATTTACATTTAAGTACTTCAATAACTATTTTCTTAAAAAAAAAAAAGAAATAGCCTTGCATGGAATCTTCAAGATTTGACTTAGAGGAGCTAAATTACTGAAATAAAAAACTTGGATATTGATTTAGATGCTTTGGAACATAATTTGGACTCGTTTCTTCATGAAACCTGTTTGTTGGCAGAATTCAGTTGTCATCTTTAAAAAATCATATCTACCTCATATGAAATCTTTTTTGGCTAAAAATTTGAGTGTTTATACATCTTTGAGTCAGGAATCCAATAAAATTTAGCATCAATTAGACTTTTGTAGCTCTAGATATTCAAGTTGAAATGGATGGAGGTCAATACTAGCAGATTACGAGACTTGAATTAGAAAGCTGCGATTTCCATGCTCTTTCATATTTTATTTCTTGTCTTAGATGTCTAGAAAGGTATGGATGCTAGCTTTTTAATACCACTAGAATCACTTTATTTCGACCTCTAGAGCTCACGATCTGCACAAAACATTGACTGAAGGTCAAATCTGCCAATTACCTCAAATTTAATCCTTTTTGCATCTTTCATCCAAAAGTGCCTTCAAAACATACAATAAAGAATATCAAGGCATTATATATATAAAACATAGGCAAAACATTAGTTAATATGGGTAAAACTATCGAATAATTTGGTCGCATCAAATACCTTCACACTTAGCTCTTTCTCGTCCTCAAGAAAGGATAGGTAAAATCAAATTGAAGATAAATTAAATCAAATCACTATGACTAATCTCCTAATCTCCCCTCAATATTCAAGAATATATGCATTTTAAACAAGAATACAATTAAAAAGGATAGACAGTATTAATTTTCATAAATTTATTTACATGCAAACTTCAAAACTCAATTAATTGTTGGGATTTAAATGAAATTTGTGCCATGCTAAAGTGATAGGTCCTCTCGTTGATATACACTCCAACAATCTCGTGTTTAAGGCTTATATGTTTAAATCTCTCAAATTCAATCAATGAATATGTTCTACTATAAGCTTGCTCTTCAATCTCTTTTTTTTTTGGTAAGTTGACGTATGTATTAAAAGAAAAAGATACAAAGATTATAGTGGGCATACCCCAGATTTACAATGAGAACAGAAATGTAAAACAACAGATGGCTACAAGCTAGCCACCGAACAGAAAACTCAAACCTAACTAGATTCATTAGGGAAACCAATACAACCAGCTAAATATCAAATGCAGAATCTATGTTATTGACCCTCCAAGCTCTCTGGATCCTTTTGTTTTCATTTGTTGGTAGAACGTTCCTCATCAAATCAAGCTTATCACGGATGATACATTCGATTTGAGCAAAGACCAAATTCTAAGTTCTAGAGATTCCTGCAAACGTCAATTCAACAATTTGTCTATCTCTAGGTGTTAACCCTTTATAAAAATGTGAAACCAATCTCCATGTTTCAAAACCATGATGAGGGCAAGTATTAAGCAAGTCTCGATACCTATCCCAACATTGGTAAAATGTTTCTCTTGGTTTTTGAGTGAAAATGGTGATTTCTCTTTTGAAAGAGTTTGTTCTATGAGATGGGAAAAACTTTTTTAAAAACTATTGTTGCATTTCATCCCAAGCACGAATGGATCCTGGCCTTAAATTTTGTAGCCATGTTTTAGCTTTATCTTTTAATGAAAAAGGAAAAAGCTTTAATCTGATGGTGTTCATGCTACAATTTAAATTATTATATGTGTTGCAGACCTCCTCAAATTTCCTTAAATGCAAGTATGGATTTTCCAATTCTAAGCCATGAAAAGAAGGTAAAAGTTGAATAATATCTGGCTTAAAATTAAAATGAGATGCATCGGGAGCAAAAACTATACATGATGGTGCACTTGTTCTTGTAGGATTCATGTGGTCTCTAAGTGTTCTAGCACGGTTATTCTCATTATTCTCATTATAAAGTGATTGATTATCTTCTTCAGCCATATTTTCTGAAAATGATGAGGATACCCTACAAAGTCTACCACTTGATGTACGTGACCACACTCTCATTCACGTGTAGGAATAGAATAAAAAGAAAAAGAAAACAACAATTATAAACAACAATAATCATAGGAATAATAATACTAATAATAATACTAGTAGTAGTAGTAGTAGTAGTAGTAATAGTAGTAGTAGTAGTAATAATAATAATAATAAAGAAAGAGAAGAAGAAGAAGAAGAAGAGAACTTGGAGATGAAATATTAGTGTAAGGATTAAACAATGATAATAATAAATGTCAAGGTTAGAGGTTTCACTAATGGTATGTCAAACAAGTATAGTATAAACTCTTATTATTCAATTGGAAACCACACACAAAGGAGGTTCCAATCAGATTATAGATTGTTAACATGATTACATTAGTCATCTAATTCAATTAATGCTAGTACTTGTAAATGTCGTCAAGCATTCATGATTATAACTTATGTCAACAACAAATCAAGTTCCTTTCATAGCTCAGGTGTCGGTTATACCATACAGTATGGGCTATGAAAGTGCCAAGCATTTGTTGTACCAAGTGTTATACAACATAAATCAAGATTAATCATTTAACAAGCAAAGTATTAAAGAGTGAACAAGATAACAAATATAAAACATGTTAATATCAAACATTAAAGTCCATATTAAGTTTACATTATACTTATTCTTACACCATTAGTGTAACCTTTTCACCTTGACATAACTAACTTAGCTAGACATAATGAAAGAAAGCAAAATAGATAAACAAAATAAGAACATAAAAACTTAGGTAGACATAATGAAAGAAAGAAAAATAAATAAACAAAATAAGAACATGAATAAGATAAAAGTTAACTAAGTAAAGAAAAGGAAACGTCGTTGCCGGGGAAGTAATTTTAGTTAATTCTTGTGCTTGTACTGTTATTTTTATTTGCTGTGATTATTATTTATTATTATTCAGAAAAAAAAAAAACAAAAAAAAAAGTTTTTTGCTTGCGGCGGTACTGTTCACTTGCCGCAACGGTACTGTTCAAAACAGATTTGTTTGTGGAATTAGGGTTCGACCTTTTGTTTCCTGAAGGGAAATGATGTTTTGAACAAGACTAGTGGTGAACCACTAACCTTACCATTTCGAGGCCAAATTCCACTGTTATCTAAGGTTTTTAGGCAATTTTAGTTTCCTAGCGTTGGATTTTCATATAATTTGCATTATTTTTCGTCTCTTGTGTGGTTTCTTTCTTTTGAATTTTCTTAGCAATTGATGCCTGTGACCCGTTCTACTAATCAAATTCAAGTGCAGGTTGATTTTGAAATAGAAAGCACTTTACGCAAGTTAAGAAAGGAAGCTCGCCTCAACACCATAGCTATTGCACAACAACAAACACTCAAGGAGCTTGCTGCTCCTAATGTGGAAAATCAGCCACTATGCATAAACATTGACAATAATATAAACTTTGAGCACAAATCTGGTTTTATACATTTGTTACCAACATTTAATGGTCTTGCAGGAGAAGATCCACATACTCATCTCAAGGAGTTCCATATGGTTTACGTTGGCATGAAACCAAATGGAGTTGATGAAGAACAGGTTAAGTTGAAAGCTTTCCCTTTCTCTTTAAAAGGGGCAGCAAAGGTATGGCTTTTCTCTATTCTCCCAGGATCTATTGGAACTTGGAATGCCATGAAGAAGATTTTCCTTGAGAAGTATTTCCCAGCATCTCGAGTTGCCAACATAAGGAAAGAAATATGTGGGATTCAGCAATCTCATGGAGAGACACTCTCCAAGTATTGGGAAAGATTTGAGCAACTGTGCATTCAATGTCCTCATCATCAAATACCCGATCAGTTGCTCATTCAATATTTCTATGAAGGATTAATGCCTACTGACCGTAGTATCATTGATGCTGCAAGTGGAGGCGCATTGGTGGATAAGACACCCGAGGCTGCACGCCAATTGATCTCAAACATGGCAGCCAACTCAAAACAGTTTGGCACTCGTGGAGACTTCTCCAACAAACGAGTACATGAGGTAAGTATTTCTAACATTAAGAATAAAGTTAATGATCTTACTTCTCTTGTGCGTTCTTTGGCTTGTGGAAATGTGCAGCAGGTGAAAGTTTGTAGCATATGCTCCTTACAAGGACATGCTGCGGATATGTGCCCAACAATGCAAGAAGATTATATTGAACAAGCTCATGCAATTGATGGAGCATTCAACGGACAACCCCAGCATAAATATGATCCCTTTTCCAACACGTACAATCCCGGATGGAGAGATCATCCCAACTTACGCTATGGCAACCCATCCCAACAAGGCAATCAAGGCCGACAATTCCATCCCCATGGATTTCAACCCCAACAGAATTATTAAGCAAGACAACCCCCTCCATTCACAAACTCCAATGTTATGGGGTCGTCATCCAATGATGATCTTCGTGAGATGATGAAAACTTTGGCTTCTAATACTGTTACCTTGCAACAAAATGTCATGTCTTTTCAACAGGAAACAAGGTCAAGTATTCACAACTTGGAGAAGCAAATGGGGCAAGTAGCTTCAAGTAGAGGGAAATTGGAGGCATAAATGAATGGAAAATTGCCTTCCCAAGCATTGAATCCAAAAGAGAATGTTAGTGCGATCATGCTGAGAAGTGGGAAAGAACTTGAAGAGAAAAGGTCAAAACAAATTGAGATGGAGGAAGAAGAAGAGATAGAAACTGAATTGAGTACAAAGAAGGAACATCATCCTTCTCCACAAACTAAAACATTGACCAACACTCCAAAGGTAACTCCTCACTCAATGAATTCCAGTTCTAAAGCAATTCCACCCTTTCCTGTTAGTTCTTCTAGGTCAAAGAAAGAGGACAAAGAAAAAGATATTTTAGAGGTTTTCAAGAAAGTAGAACTCAACATTCCTTTACTTGATGCTATCAAGCAAATTCCCAAGTATGCCAACTTTTTGAAGGAGTTGTGTACTACCAAGAGAGCTTTCAAACTGAAAGGTTATGAAATGGTAAGTATGGGTGAAGTTGTGTCTGCTGTTGTTCAAAAGAATATGCCTTTAAAGCAAAAGGACCCAGGTGCGTTTACTATCCCATGTGTTATTAGTAATGCTAGTTTTAAAAAAGCCTTATGTGATTTAGGTGCATCCATTAGTGTTATGCCTAAACATGTTTATGATTCTCTTAGTCTAGAACCTTTGAATGAAACTAGCATTGTAATACAACTTGCAGATCGTAGTTTTGTTTACCCACTTGGTGTGATAGAAGATGTCCTAGTCAAGATTGATAGTTTGGTTATTCCATGTGATTTTTATATTCTTAATATGGAACATGATTCTTGTGATTTATTAACCAGCACTCCTATATTGTTTGGGAGACCATTCTTGAAAACTGCCAATACAAAGATTGATTGTGGTAAGGATACTTTGTCTATGGAGGAGGGAGTGCAATAGAAGAAAGGTGGTAGCAACTAGAAGTGAAGAAACACAAACTCTCCTCTCTACATACTAGAAATAATGCTTTCTTTTATCTTTAGGAGTAGTTGTTCAATAGATATGCAAGGCCTTACTATTTTCTTGGTTGCAAGGACGCAGAAACTTTCAGATTTCAAGAACTGTGAGATTTATTCTTCCATTTATTTTCAGTTTGTATTATGAATGAGTATGATTGTTTTCCTATGCATATTTTCTATGATTGTTGTTGATAATTGCTAGAGCGGACTCTAAGTTATTATTGTGAACAATCTATTGCTAAGTTTGGTATCAAAACCGGAGTTAGGGTATATAAACTTGTGAAGCAACTAAGCTTGATAATTGTGGCGGAACTACGTTATTAAACTTAGGGAAAACATTCGATCAAAGCAACACAAGCAGACAACTTGGTTGTTAAGATTAATGAATTTATCTAGATCTTAAGGCTGCCATTAGATTAAATCATTAGTGCGGACACTGTGATTATTTGTTGGTTAGGGCTAGTTATACGGCGGATCCATTAATTAACCAAAGTTAAGAAAAGATAAAAATTCAGAATATAAACTGGAGTTTCGTTTCAAGGATCGGTTCTGATTTCTGTAGGTGGATGTGTGCTTGTGACCAAGGTTTGTTTTCTTGATAAATTTCAGTTTTAATTGATTGTGTTCACTAGTTTAATTTCTTCCATAGTTTAGATTATCACAAATCAAAACCCCCCAATTGCATAACGTATAGCATAAAAATCTAAACTAAATCTTCCTCGTGGGATCGATCCCTTGCTTGCTCTATACTATCTTGTGTGTTTTAAGCTAGGGTAATTAATTTGTGCGACCGCGACATCGCAACAAATTTTGGCGCCTACGCAAGAGTTTGTGTTGAGATTGATGCTACGAAGACGCTGGTTAAGGAATACGACCTTCGCTGTCCAAATGGGTTATTCATAACAATTTCAGCTGATTACGAATGGATACCATCGAAGTGCAATAATTGTAATGTATTTGGACACACGACAGTGATATGTGCTACTAATAACGGTGAAAATCTTACAATGGAGGCAGAGGGTAAGAGGAAACTAGGAGCTGCGAACTCTAAATCTGCGGATAAACAGCAGAATCAGTTTCAATGGCAGGTAGTTGCTAAACGAAATAAGGGTTCTGTGAGTGGTGAGAATGGTCATTTGGCATCTAAAGTGCGTAACTGTAATGAGAATGGTTGTTCGACATCTGGTACAAATATTTCTGATTGTAATATGAATGAGAAGGCTGCATCAGATGTGAGCAATGCTGATTGTTATAAAGATGAAAATCCTACATCTCCTCTTGTTTTGAAGAGTTCACAAGGAGACATGAAGCAGGAGCAGGGGGGGTACATGTACTGCTTCAGATCAAAGTTTAGCCATCTCCAATACATCTGATTGTGCGACCGTGAACCAAGTTCTTTTCGTTAATAGTCATGAGCTGAATGTAGATATTGACGCAATGGGAGGTGATACAGATGGGGAACGAAATGATAAGGAGTGGACGTCACCAATCCCGACAAGCCCACAAACTTTGAATTCCACCGAAAGGG
Organism: Populus euphratica; assembly: GCF_000495115.2. Classification (NCBI taxonomy): domain Eukaryota; kingdom Viridiplantae; phylum Streptophyta; class Magnoliopsida; order Malpighiales; family Salicaceae; genus Populus; species Populus euphratica. Next base: position 30,781 of record NW_011501539.1, read on the forward strand.
AAACCGTTAATCAGTTGGCTATTAAGGCTAGAGACTCTCTAGAGAAAAAGAAAAAGGGTTCGAAAAACTCTTCAAAGAAGAATAAGAAATCTGTCTCCTCGCCTGGGGGCACGTCGAGGTAATCTTTGTGTTGCTGTTTGTACTCCTCTCTATTTTCTTATGATTATTGGATGTTGGAATGTAAGAGGTTTGAATGATCCCATAAAGCATTCAACATTGCGTCAGCTCATCCATCAAGAGAGGATGACTCTTTTCGGTTTGGTTGAAACTCGGGTTAGAGACGAGAATAAATATAATGTTTCTCAACTTCTTCTGCATAATTGGTCCTTCTTGTATAATTATGATTTCTCTTGTCGTGGTCGTATTTGGGTTTGTTGGAATGCTGATGTGGTGAAGGTTGATGTCCTCGGAATGTCAGACCAGGCTATTCATGTTTCTGTCACTATATTAGCTACCAATACCTGTTTCAATGCTTCAATTATATACGGAGACAATAACGCTTCCTTACGTGAGGCATTATGGTCTGATATAGTGAGTCGCAGTGATGGATGGGAGTCCAGCCCATGGATTCTTATGGGCGACTTTAATGCTATCCGCTACCAATCAGACAGGTTAAGAGGGTCTAACACAACGGTACTGTTCAAAACAGATTTGTTTGTGGAATTAGGGTTCGACCTTTTGTTTCCTGAAGGGAAATGACGTTTTGAACAAGACTAGTGGTAAACCACTAACCTTACCATTTCGAGGCCAAATTCCACTGTTATCTAAGGTTTTTAGGCAATTTTAGTTTTCTAGCGTTGGATTTTCATATAATTTGCATTATTTTTCGTCTCTTGTGTGGTTTCTTTCTTTTGAATTTTCTTAGCAATTGATGCCTGTGACCCGTTCTACTAATCAAATTCAAGTGCAGGTTGATTTTGAAATAGAAAGCACTTTACGCAAGTTAAGAAAGGAAGCTCGCCTCAACACCATGGCTATTGCACAACAACAAACACTCAAGGAGCTTGCTGCTCCTAATGTGGAAAATCAGCCACTATGCATAAACATTGGCAATAATATAAACTTTGAGCTCAAATCTGGTTTTATACATTTGTTACCAACATTTAATGGTCTTGTAGGAGAAGATCCACATACTCATCTCAAGGAGTTCCATATGGTTTGCGTTGGCATGAAACCGAATGGAGTTGATGAAGAACAAGTTAAGTTGAAAGTTTTCCCTTTCTCTTTAAAAGGGGCAGCAAAGGCACGGCTTTTCTCTATTCTCCCAGGATCTATTGGAACTTGGAATGCCATGAAGAAGATTTTCCTTGAGAAGTATTTCCTAGCATCTCGAGTTGCCAACATAAGGAAAGAAATATGTGGGATTCAGCAATCTCATGGAGAGACACTCTCCGAGTATTGGGAAAGATTTGAGCAACTGTGCATTCAATGTCCTCATCATCAAATACCCGATCAGTTGCTCATTCAATATTTCAATGAAGGATTAATTCCTACTGACCGTAGTATCATTGATGCTGCAAGTGGAGGCGCATTGGTGGATAAGACACCCGAGGCTGCACGCCAATTGATCTCAAACATAGCAGCCAACTCAAAACAGTTTGGCACTCGTGGAGACTTCTCCAACAAACGAGTACATGAGGTAAGTATTTCTAACATTGAGAATAAAGTTAATGATCTTACTTCTCTTGTGCGTTCTTTGGCTTATGGAAATGTGCAGTAGGTGAAAGTTTGTAGCATATGCTCCTTACAAGGACATGCTTCAGATATGTGCCCAACAATGCAAGAAGATTATATTGAACAACCTCATGCAATTGATGGAGCATTCAACGGACAGCCCCAGCATAAATATGATCCCTTTTCCAACACGTACAATCCCGGATGGAGAGATCATCCCAACTTACGCTATGGCAACCCATCCCAACAAGGCAATCAAGGCCGACAATTCCATCCCCATGGATTTCAGCCCCAATAGAATTATCAAGCAAGACAACCCCCTCCATTCACAAACTCCAATGTTATGGGGTCGTCATCCAATGATGATCTTCGTGAGATGATGAAAACTTTGACTTCTAATATTGTTACCTTGCAACAAAATGTCATGTCTTTTCAACAGGAAACAAGGTCAAGTATTCACAACATGGAGAAGCAAATGGGGCAAGTAGCTTCAAGGGTAGGGAAATTGGAGGCACAAATGAATGGAAAATTGCCTTCCCAAGCATTGAATCCAAAAGAGAATGTTAGTGCGATCATGCTGAGAAGTGGGAAAGAACTTGAAGAGAAAAGGTCAAAACAAATTGAGATGGAGGAAGAAGAAGAGATAGAAACTGAATTGAGTACAAAGAAGGAACATCATCCTTCTCCACAAACTAAAACATTGACCAACACTCCAAAGGTAACTCCTCACTCAATGAATTCCAGTTCTAAAGCAATTCCACCCTTTCCTGTTAGTTCTTCTAGGTCAAAGAAAGAGGACAAAGAAAAAGATATTTTAGAGGTTTTCAAGAAAGTAGAACTCAACATTCCTTTACTTGATGCTATCAAGCAAATTCCCAAGTATGCCAACTTTTTGAAGGAGTTGTGTACTACCAAGAGAGCTTTCAAACTGAAAGGTTATGAAATGGTAAGTATGGGTGAAGTTGTGTCTGCTGTTGTTCAAAAGAATATGCCTTTAAAGCAAAAGGACCCAGGTGCGTTTACTATCCCATGTGTTATTGGTAATGCTAGTTTTAAAAAAGCCTTATGTGATTTAGGTGCATCCATTAGTGTTATGCCTAAACATGTTTATGATTCTCTTAGTCTGGAACCTTTGAATGAAACTAGCATTGTAATACAACTTGCAGATCGTAGTTTTGTTTACCCACTTGGTGTGATAGAAGATGTCCTAATCAAGATTGATAGTTTGGTTATTCCATGTGATTTTTATATTCTTAATATGGAACATGATTCTTGTGATTTATTAACCAGCACTCCTATATTGTTTGGGAGACCATTCTTGAAAACTGCCAATACAAAGATTGATTGTGGTAAGGATACTTTGTCTATGGAAGAGGGAGTGCAATAGAATCAAAGAAAGGTGGTAGCAACTAGAAGTGAAGAAACACAAACTCTCCTCTCTACATACTAGAAATAATGCTTTCTTTTATCTTTAGGAGTAGTTGTTCAATAGATATGCAAGGCTAAGCTCTTTTCTTGGTTGCAAGGACGCAGAAACTTTCAGATTTCAAGAACTGTGAGATTTATTCTTCCATTTATTTTCAGTTTGTATTATGAATGAGTATGATTGTTTTCCTATGCATATTTTCTATGATTGTTGTTGATAATTGCTAGAGCGGACTCTAAGTTATTATTGTGAACAATCTATTGCTAAGTTTGGTATCAAAACCGGAGTTAGGGTATATAAACTTGTGAAGCAACTAAGCTTGATAATTGTGGCGGAACTACGTTATTAAACTTAGGGAAAACATTCGATCAAAGCAACACAAGCAGACAACTTGGTTGTTAAGATTAATGAATTTATCTAGATCTTAAGGCTGCCATTAGATTAAATCATTAGTGCGGACACTGTGATTATTTGTTGGTTAGGGCTAGTTATGCGGCGGATCCATTAATTAACCAAAGTTAAGAAAAGATAAAAATTCAGAATATAAACTGGAGTTTCGTTTCAAGGATCGGTTCTGATTTCTGTAGGTGGATGTGTGCTTGTCACCAAGGTTTGTTTTCTTGATAAATTTCAGTTTTAATTGATTGTGTTCACTAGTTTAATTTCTTCCATAGTTTAGATTATCACAAATCAAAACCCCCCAATTGCATAACGTATAGCATAAAAATCTAAACTAAATCTTCCTCGTGGGATCGATCCCTTGCTTGCTCTATACTATCTTGTGTGTTTTAAGCTAGGGTAATTAATTTGTGCGACCGCGACATCGCAACAAATTTTGGCGCCTACGTAAGAGTTTGTGTTGAGATTGATGCTACGAAGACGCTGGTTAAGGAATACGACCTTCGCTGTCCAAATGGGTTATTCATAATAATTTCAGCTGATTACGAATGGATACCATCGAAGTGCAATAATTGTAATGTATTTGGACACACGACAGCGATATGTGCTACTAATAACGATGAAAATCTTACAATGGAGGCAGAGGGTAAGAGGAAACTAGGAGCTACGAACTTTAAATCTGCGGATAAACAGCAGAATCAGTTTCAATGGCAGGTAGTTGCTAAACGAAATAAGGGTTCTGTGAGTGGTGAGAATGGTCCTTTGGCATCTAAAGTGCGTAACTGTAATGAGAATGGTTGTTCGACATCTGGTACAAATATTTCTGATTGTAATATGAATGAGAAGGCTGCATCAGATGTGAGCAATGCTGATTGTTATGAAGATGAAAATCCTACATCTCCTCTTGTTTTGAAGAGTTCACAAGGAGACATGAAGCAGGAGCAGGGGGGTACATGTACTGCTTCAGATCAAAGTTTAGACATCTCCAATACATCTGATTGTGCGACCGTGAACCAGGTTCTTTTCGTTAATAGTCATGAGCTGAATGTAGATATTGACGCAATGGGAGGTGATATAGATGGGGAACGAACCGATAAGGAGTTGACGTCACCAATCCTGACAAGCCCACAAACTCTGAATTCCACCGAAAGGGAAATTGTTAATCAGTTGGCTATTAAGGCTAGAGACTCTCTAGAGAAAAAGAAAAAGGGTTCGAAAAACTCTTCAAAGAAGAATAAGAAATCTGTCTCCTCGCCTGGGGTAATCTTTGTGTTGCTGTTTGTACTCCTCTCTATTTTCTTATGATTATTGGATGTTGGAATGTAAGAGGTTTGAATGATCCCATAAAGCATTCAGCATTGCGTCAGCTCATCCATCAAGAGAGGATGACTCTTTTCGGTTTGGTTGAAACTCGGGTTAGAGACGAGAATAAATATAATGTTTCTCAACTTCTTCTGCGTAATTGGTCCTTCTTGTATAATTATGATTTCTCTTGTCGTGGTCGTATTTGGGTTTGTTGGAATGCTGATGTGGTGAAGGTTGATGTCCTCGGAATGTCAGACCAGGCTATTCATGTTTCTGTCACTATATTAGCTACCAATATCTGTTTCAATGCTTCAATTATATACGGAGACAATAACGCTTCCTTACGTGAGGCATTATGGTCTGATATAGTGAGTCGCAGTGATGGATGGGAGTCCAGCCCATGGATTCTTATGGGCGACTTTAATGCTATCCGCTACCAATCAGACAGGTTAGGAGGGTCTACTTCGTGGGTTGGTCATATGGACAGATTGGAAACATGTATTCAAGAAGCGAAAGTGGATGATCTTCGATATTCAGGCCTGCATTATACTTGGTCGAATCAATGTCCTGAGAATCTGATTATGCGGAAACTAGATAGCGTGCTTGTCAATGAGAAATGGAATCTGAACTTCCCCTTTTTAGAAGCGAGATTTTTACCATCGGGTATGTCAGACCATTCTCCTATGGTGGTAAAGGTTACTGGTGATTATCAGAATATAAAGAAACCATTCAGATTCTTTGATATGTGGATGGACCATGACGAGTTCATGCCCTTGGTGAGGAAAGTATGGGAACACAATTCGGGGGGTTGTCCAATGTATCAGCTGTGTTGCAAGCTAAGAAAACTAAAACAGGAATTGAAACTTTTCAATATGACTCACTTCTCCAACATTTCAGATAGAGTCAAAGATGCGAAAGATGAAATAGATAAGGCTCAACAGGCTCTCCATACAGCACATGGGAATCCAACTTTGTGCATGCGAGAAAGGGATGCTGTACGTAACTACGCTTGTATCGTCAAAGCCGAAGAGAGTTTTTTCAAACAGAAGTCAAGGATACAGTGGCTTAGCTTGGGGGATCAGAATACTGGCTACTTTCACAAATCAGTAAATGGAAGACAGCATAGAAATAAAGTTCTTTCACTTACAAAGGAGGATGGAGAGGTTGTTGAAGGACATGAGGCAGTTAAATCAGAAGTCGTTGCGTACTTCCAGCGTGTGTTAAGAGTGGAACAGATGCCTAGGGTTTTGAATGAGGAAGAGATGGAATCAGCAATTAACTTGAAACTGTCTTCAACGCAGCAACATGTATTAGCACAAGATGTAACAATTCTCTATCAACGTTAATGGTGAACTTACCTTAAGAAAAATGGGATCCCCTAGAACAGTCATTGATTGGATCATGGTTTGTGTTACATAATGTCAATTCTCTATCAACGTTAATGGTGAACTTGCAGGTTATTTTCAAAGGGGGAGAGGGCTAAGATAAGGGGATCCACTTTCTCCATATTTGTTTGTCCTATGTATGGAAATCCTTTCTGGGCTATTCTGCAAGATGAGTGCCAATCAAAATTTCAAGTTCCACTGGAGATGCAAGAAGGACAACATTTCTCATCTTTGTTTTGCTGACGACTTGATGATTTTTAGCAAAGGAGATGTAAACTCAATTCGTATGATCAAAACTGTGCTCACAAAGTTTCAAGATCTATGAGGTCTATATCCAAATCCAAATAAAAGTGACATCTTCTTAAGCGGTGTGTTAAATGCTGAGAGGGAAGAAATTATTCATATTCTTGGGTTTACAGAGGGGGAGCTCCCTATGAAATATTTGGGAGTGCCTCTTATCTCGTCCAGACTAAAGGTTGTTTATTGTAAGTACCTCGTGGATCGAATCACATCTAAAGTTCGACATTGGACTTGTAGAACACTCTCGTATGCAGGACGAGTGCAACTGATTAATTCAATTTTATTTTCCATCTAGGTCTATTGGGCATCTCTCTTCCTTTTACCTGGGCAAGTTATAAAAAATATTGAGCAAATTATAAGATCCTTTCTTTGGTCAGGTTCAGATATGAGAACTACTGGGGCTAAAGTGGCTTAGGATCAGGTATGTCTTCCAAAAAAGGAGGGGGGGCTAGGAATAAAAAGGATAACAGAATGGAACAAGATTGCTTTGTTGAAACACATTTGGAACCTGTGCAATGACTTAGATGGCTCAATCCGGTCCACTTGGATCAGATCTAATTTGTTGCAAGGTAGGAATTTCTGGACAATCAAGATGCTAGAGAATTGCTCTTGGGCATGGGGAAAGATTCTAAAGCTCAGATCCTTAGCATGGCCGAAGATGAAGTACATCATAGGAGATGGCATGAAAACCTCTCTATGGTTTGACAATTGGCATCCTCACAACCCGCTCGCGGATTCTTACGGGGAAAGATTCATCTATGATTCAGGTATGGAAAAGAACGCGAAGGTGAATATGTTGATTCATAACTCAGAATGGAAAATTCCTACCACTCAAGCTATTGGCTGGCACCCCATTGTAGAAGCTATTCCATCCAATTCTAATCCTATGATAGGGCAAAAGGATGAGATTGTTTGGCTAGATTCACCAAATCATAGATTCTCGATCAAAGTAGCTTGGGAACAACTAAGATTTCATCATCCGATAGTTGAATGGCATGACATTGTATGGTTCAAGAATGCTGTACCAAGACATTCGTTTCTTCTATGGGTGGTTGTCCAACAGAAACTCACAACTCAAGATAGACTTCATCGGTTTGGTATACATGGTCCCAATAGATGCTCACTCTGTCTCCGCAACAATGAAGATCACAACCATTTGTTCTTTGAATGCTCCTATACTAAAGCGATCTGGTGGGATGTTTGTGACAGATGCAACATTCCAAGAATGATAAAAGGATGGGATGAATGAATTCGATGGGCCACTGTCACTTGACATGGCAAAAGTTTTGTCAATTTTTCTCGTAAACTTAGTTTGGCAGCTACAGTGTATCATATCTAGCAAGAACGGAATGCAAGGACCTTTCCAGGAATCTTTAGACCTCATAATTTGGTCTTTGATCAAATCAAATGTATCATCCGTGATAAGCTTGATTTGATGAGGAACGTTCTACCAACAGATGAAAACAAAAGGATCCAAAAAGCTTGGAGGGTCAGTAACATAGATTCTTCATTTGATATTTAGCTGGTTGTATTGGTTTCCCTAACGAATCTAGATAGGTCTATGTTTTCTATTCGGTGGCTAGTCTGTAGCCATCTGTTATTTTACATTTATGTTCTCATTGTAAATCTGGGGTATGCCCCTTATAATTTTTGTATCCTTTTCTTTTAATACATATGTCAACTTACCAAAAAAAAGAGCTCCCTATGAAATATTTAGGAGTGCCTCTTATCTCGTCCAAACTAAAGGTTGTTTATTGTAAGGGTCTCGTGGATCGAATCACATCTAAAGTTCGACATTGGACTTGTAGAACACTCTCGTATGCAGGACGAGTGCAACTGATTAATTCACTTTTATTTTCCATCTAGGTCTATTGGGCATCTCTCTTCCTCTTACTTGGGCAAATAATAAAAAATATAGAGCAGATTATGAGATCCTTTCTTTGGTCAGGCTCAAATATGAGAATTACCGAGGCTAAAGTGGCTTGGGATCAGGTATGTCTTCCAAAAAAGGAGGGGGGCTAGGAGTAAAAAGGATAACAAAATGGAACAAGATTGCTTTCTTGAAACACATTTAGAACCTGTGCAATGACTCAGATGGCTCAATCTGGTCCACTTGGAACAGTTCCAATCTGTTGCTATGTAGGAATTTCTGGACAATCAAGACGCTAGAGAATTGCTCTTGGGCTTGGGGAAAGATTCTAAAACTCAGATCCTTAGGATGGCCGAAGATGAAGTACATCATAGGAGATGGCATGACAACCTTTTTATGGTTTGA
>NW_011501550.1:0-23750 GCF_000495115.2 Populus euphratica
CTTTGATTTCTTAGGATACAATAGGCTTTACCACACCAGATTAAAACCCAAATCAATCTCCGCCGTTCAAATAATATGCCCTTCGATCTGGTTGCGCCACACCAGATCCTAGCCCATTCAATCCTGACCGTCCGATCAACTTGGAGATCAAACGAATCACAGCAGCACGATCTGTTCATCGGAGATCTAGCGGTTCACAGCCTTCAGATCCACGAGTGCACCATACACGCGTCCACACCAGATCAGAACCCAGAGCTTCTCTCTCCTCTCGCCGACGATTCTCTCTCTCTTCGCGGATCTCCAATTTCCGACCGTCTCAAGCCGTGCAACCACCATAGAATTGTGCATCGCCTCCCCCTGAGCAAAACCCCGGCCGTTTCACACTTTTTCACCGGCTAATTTGGCCGGAAAAAGGACGCGACCGACATCGACCAATCGACCTTCAAGTCGTCGATTCTCCCTCCTCAGCCTTCAACGGCCAACTAGACCACCACCATGAGAATCCTCGTCTTCAGATCTACCAGAATCGACTACCTTTTGGCCGGAACCTCGCGCGTGAACAGTAACCGCGCGTCAACAGTTACCGCGCGTGAGACACACGCGCCGCCAGTGGCATTTTCGTAAATTTTCGATAAATTCGAGGGTATTTCAGTCTTTTACCTATACAGGGGTACTCAGGTAATTTTCTATGATATTTTATGGTATTTTATGATATTTTTATATATAAATACTTGTAAAATTTTGCATGTGAAAAAAAAAACAAAAAAAACAAAAATAAATAACAACGCGGGTTCAACACCCATTTTTATCATATCACTGTTCATAGGTCAAAAGCCCAATTTTCAAGAATCGATATATCTATTTGTGAATGATATCAAAATAATTTTTATTTTATAAAATAAATATTATTTGTCGACACGTCTCTTTTATTTACAGAAAAGGACCGATGTCAAAAAAAAATTTAAATACCAAATATGGATTATGTCCATTATTATTTATTTTGGTAAATTAGACGTAACTCTCCTTTTTAGGGATAAACGTCGACATTTTAGACAAAGTCTCCTAATTTTAGGGACTGATGTCATTTTTAACGCGTCTCCTATTTTTAGGGACCGACGTTAACCGTGTTAAAAAATTTACAAATAAGCTCAAAATATAATAGCATTTGAATTAGATAAGAAAAACACACAAGTTAAAGGTAACCTTTCTCTGAAAGGATGTTTTAAGGGTGGTGTCTACCTTCCCTTAATCATAACTAACCCAGTACCCGAATCTCTGGGACCAGTGTCTAATTTTGGATTTCTAGTTCCCTCAAATTACTAGATGGCGACTCCAATAAAATCTTTATTTCCCCTGATCAAATAAAAAATTAAATTCCTTTTGTTTTTGTTAAAAAACAAACAAAAAAAAGGAGTGGAGCCGTCGCCCGACGTTGTGTAGCGACAGAATGGCGACTCCACTGGGGACTTAGGGTTGAACCAACTGCTTGTGTTTATTTTTCATATGCTTTTTCTTATATGCTATTTATTTTTGGCATTTATTTTATTTACATTATTTATTGCTGTAATTCTTTTCAATTTTTCATATTGCCACATGCATGCATGATATTTATTTGTGTATTCACACACTTCACAATGAACCCATAAAAGCTCTGGACCCGAGCTTCGTCCTTTTTTAAGATTAGAAAAGAAAGCTTCAAGTGGCAAGTGTGACTTATGTCCACTGATGCTCATTTGGACTTTCGCTTGGATTGTAACTCACCCTATGCAACGGGTATTGTGGAATTTTCTCCCATACTCATGTTGCATAAGGTTAAGAGGCCGGTTACTTCACAAGTAATTCGGGCAATTTAAGAACCAAATAATTTCTTTAAGGATAGAATAAACTAAGCCAAACCTTATGAGTTAAATCCTATCAAGTAGGATATAAGACACAAATAAATGTCAATGCATTAACATACATTTTCATATGCATTCCATATTCTCATTATATCTCCACCGATCCTTATAGGAAGTGTGAGATGAAAAAAAAAAAACCAACTTTATTGAGGAATTTTTGACCAGATCAAAATTAAGGCAACAAATTTCTTCCCTCAATCAGTTCAAGTTCCTGTAGGTTTGGAGTCCTCAGTGAGAACTATTCTTAAGAGAATCTGATCTGGTCTATTCCTCATCATAAGTTAAAAGAAAGCCTGAAACAAATAACAAGCATGCATCATGCATATGGCATTTTGCATCCATTTGCACATTTCATTCATTTTTATTGCATTCATTCAGGCTGAAATATAGGTCCCCCAAAAGACCATAAAATTCATTACACTTGACTTCGAAGAAAGATAATGGAGAACGAAGAAAGAGCACATCTAGAGGCTCACTATCAAAGGGAGTTGGAGAGCATGAAAAATGATATCGCAAGACTTACAAGTCTACTCGAGCAGGCCCTGACATCCAAGTCTGGAGAGGATACCTCTACTCAGCCAGCAGTGGCAACTCCATCTGCATCTACGCTAGTAGCTCCTTTCGTGTTCACTTCCCAAAATCTAGGAGCAAATCCTTCTTCATCTGAACAGCAGTTCACTGCCAATGTTCCACCAGCACAAGTGCCGATCATAAACTTGACAGCTGATGACTCACATAAGATGAGATACTCTAAACCTGTTGATTATGACAAACTGACCGCTCTAGAAGAAAGATTGAGAGCAGTCGAAGGGGCAGACTTATATGATCCTGTTCATGCTGCAGAGATGTGTTTAGTCCCAAATGTAGCTATACCCAAAGAATTTAGGGTACCGGAATTTATCAAGTATATGGGAACTGAATGCCCACTCACTCATCTTAAATCTTATTGCAATAAGATGGCAGAAGTGGTGAATGATGAGAAACTTCTCATCCATTTCTTTCAAGACAGTCTTTCTGGATCAGCACTAAGTTGGTATACAAGACTAGATAATACTAAGATCAGAAAGTGGAAAGATTTGGTCAAAGCTTTTGTGGAGCAGTACAAATTCAATATGGAGGTAGCCCCGGACAGGTCAAACTTGTTAGTCATGGAGAAGGGAAACAAAGAGACTGTAAGAGAATACGCTTTGAGATGGCGTGAAAAAGCATCCCATGTGCGACCCTCTTTGTTAGAAAAAGAAATGGTCACTCTGTTCACCAATACTTTTAAATCTCCCTACTTTGAACACCTAGTGGGTAGTTCAGCTCAGCATTTTTATGATGCTGTAACTATTGTTGAGAGGATAGAACAAGCAATAAGAATGGGGAGAATGTTAGAGCCTACTGAGAAGAAAGGCTTTATCGGGAAAAAGAAGGAGTCTGAGGTAAACAATGTGGAAGGAGGGGACAAAGGGAAGAAGAAAAATTACCATCACTATAACTTCCAAAGACCTCCCCAACAAGTTGCAAGTGTAAGCTGCACTAACCCTTCCCCTACCAACCAGCAAAACCAACCAAATGACCAACAAAGTAACCAGATTGTTAATCCTCCAAGAAGGAATTTTCAAAGAACCCAAGAACGATTGCCACCATTACCACTTCCCTTGGGAGAAATGTATTCGAAGTTGTTGAGTATTGGGCAAGTGGCCCCTGTTCCTTTAACCCCACTACAACCTCCATACCCAAATTGGTATAAGCCTGATATGACATGTGAATATCATGCTGGCATTGCTGGGCATAACATTGAAAGCTGTAATGCATTCAAAAACAAGCTCCTTCAATTGATAAAAGCTGGATGGATAACTTTTGATGATGCACCGAATGTGAATTCCAACCCTTTACCTAATCATGCTACAAGCAGTGGAGGGGTGAATGCTATCGGAGTAGAGGGTAAGAAGGAAAGAACTTTGAAGGTTTCCATGGAAAAACTATACGGTATGATGGTACAGTCTGGATATTTATCCGAGTTTGAACCAGTAATGAATGGAAATAATTACTGTAAGTTTCATGCCAAGGTGGGACATCACATTGATGATTGCGAAGAATTTCACCAAAGAGTGAAAAGGATGCTGATTTTCAGCATGATACGGATAGAAAGTGAAGAAGAAAGCAGTGAAGTGGGGATGATAGGCGGCCAGGAGAAAAAAAGAGAGGTTTGTAGACTCCAACCAACTGTGGGTGGTCCGCCAAAACTAATCCTAATCAAGCCTGTATGTACCAATAATGGAAGTTATGGAACAATGCCTTACAATTATGGGTATACTTTCAACGTTAAAAATCCTACTCCTGTCTTCCATACAGAAATCGGTGGTTTAACTCGAAGTGGTCGTTGTTTTACACCAGAAGAATTAGAGAGGCAGAGGAAAGCTAAAGGAAAAGAAACAGTTGAGGCTTTTAAAGATATGGAAGTGAACAAACCCATAAGTGAAGAGGAGTCTAATGAATTTCTGAAGTTGATGAAGCATAGTGAGTATAGTATAGTAGATCAGTTGAAGAAAACTCCTGCTAGAATCTCTTTAATGTCACTTATCTTGAGTTCTGAGTTACACCGTAAAGCGTTGCAAAAGGTGTTGAATGAAGCATATGTGCCACAGGATATTACTCAGGATACAATGGAGCATTTGGTGGGAAGAATTCAAGCCTCCAATTACTTATATTTCACTGAAGATGAGCTAGACCCGGAAGGGACTGGGCATAACAAGCCCTTGTATATCACTGTGAAATATAAGGACTGTCTGATTGGCAAAGTGCTTGTGGATAATGGTTCAGCTTTAAATGTGCTACCAAGGTATATGCTGGATGAGATGCCAATTGATGCTACTCATATGAGGCCAAGTACTATGACGGCTAGAGCATATGATGGTTCCCCTAGACAAGTGATAGGGACCATTGATATTGAATTGTTTATAGGGCCTCAGATGTTTTTGATAACCCTACAAGTGATGGATATCCATCCTTCCTATAGCATGTTATTAGGAAGGCCATGGATACACGCCTCTGGGGCTGTGACATCATCTCTACACCAATGCCTGAAGTACATCATCAATGGTACTTTAGTGAAAGTTAAGGCAGAAGAAACCTTGTCCATGATAAGGAATGTGGCGGTCCCTTATATTGAAGCAGAAGATTGCAAAGATGGAGATCTCCATGCCTTCGAGATTGTGAACACCGAATGGGTACCGGAGAATACTGTGTTAAGAAGACCAGCTATTTCTAGTACTGCTAGAATGATAGCTAAATGCTTTTTAAAACATGGGCTGCCATTCCAGAATGATCTAATTGCTGGAAATCATAAAAGAGTCAACATGATGAAAATTAAGGTCGTTGATCAGACGTTTGGGCTTGGCTTCAAGCCTAAGAAAGATGATCATAAGAGAACTGCTAGGATAAAGCGAGAGAGAAGGTTGGCCAGAATAGAAGGAAGAAAGCCAGAGGAAGAAGACATTGCAATCCCACCTATCCATGTTTCTTTTCCAAAGTCAGCATATGTGATGAAACCTGAAAACATGATGGAAGTCTTGGGACAGAAACTTGCTGTCATGGATATCAACAATGTAGAAGAAGGTGAAGAGAAAGGCTGGAACTGTGATGATGAGCCAATAATAATAAAAGAAGATGAATTGTTACCACAGTTAACTGTCCATGCTCTAGAAGAAGCTCCAACCAACGCTTTTGTGCGAAAGCTTTCAGTTGAAGAAGTATTCCAGAATTGGGAGATTGAAGAAGCCCCAATTGTTTTCAAGAAGTAATGATTAAGTGTCTACTTATATTTGCTTTTATGTGCTTTGCATTGTAGTTTGCTTTGTGTTTTTATACCTAGTTGGAAATCTTGGTTCAAGATGACAACATAAGGTCTTTTCATAATTGTTGAGCCAACTTTCAAAATAATATTGAGATCAAGCATTTTCATCAGTATTTGTTGAATTCCTTTTATTTTGTTCGGCTACAAGATATGCATTCCCACTAAAAAACACCTTCCGCTTTCAGGAATTCTGAAAGTGAATCCTCCATAAATCCACAAACATATTGCATTGAAAATGAATGGCCAAACTTTGATAAGGATGAGATTGCAATGGATGAAGAGGAATGGGATGAAGAGTTTGCTAGACGGGTAGAACAGTCGGAGCATGTTTGGAAACCTGCGAAGGAAGAACTAGAGGTGATAAATGTAGGCACCGAGCAAGATAAAAGAGAGTTAAAGATTGGAACTCTGATCACTACAGAAGAAAGATGCAGTTTAACCTCATTACTACAAGAGTATATCGATGTGTTTGCCTGGTCTTATACAGATATGCCTGGTTTAGACATTGATATTGTAGTACACAGATTACCTTTGATAGAAGGATGTAAACCTGTTAAGCAGAAATTAAGAAGAACTCGCCCAGATATTGTGCTCAAAGTCAAGGTAGAGATAGAGAAGCAGTGGGATGCCGGTTTTCTAGAAGTTATTAAATACCCTCAATGGGTATCTAATATAGTGGTGGTACCAAAAAAAGATAACAAAATCAGAGTATGTGTAGATTTCAGGGATCTAAACAAAGCCAGTCCGAAGGATGATTTTCCTTTGCCTCACATAGATGTCCTGGTAAACAATGCTGCTAGGAGTTCAACTTACTCCTTCATGGATGGATTTTCCGGTTATAACCAGATTAAAATGGCTGAAGAAGATAAAGAGAAGACCACTTTTGTCACACCATGGGGAACATTCTGCTACAAAGTGATGCCATTCGGGTTGAAGAATGCTGGAGCCACGTATCAAAGGGCAATGGTGACACTTTTCCATGATATGATGCATCAAGAGATTGAAGTGTATGTGGATGATATGATTGCCAAGTCTAAGAATGAAGAAGATCATGTTCAGGTTCTAAGAAAATTATTTGAAAGACTAAGAAAGTATCAGTTGAAGCTGAATCCTTCAAAATGCTCGTTTGGGGTAAAGTCTGGAAAGTTGCTAGGATTTGTGATAAGCAATAAAGGAATAGAGGTCGATCATGATAAAGTGAAAGCAATTCAGGCTATGACGGTTCCTAAGACCGAGAAAGAAGTAAGAGGTTTCTTAGGACATTTGAATTACATTGCTCGATTCATAGCTCAGTTAACAGCAACATGTGAGCCAATTTTTCGATTACTTCGAAAAAAGAACCCTGGTACATGGGACAAAGATTGTCAAGAGGCTTTTGATAAAATAAAGCAATACTTACAGAATCCACCTTTGCTAGTGCCCCCTGTGCCTGGAAGACCTTTGATCTTGTATTTGACAGTAACTGAGGTAGCAATGGGTTGTGTGTTGGGACAACATGATGAGTCTGGAAGAAAGGAGCAAGCTATCTATTATCTGAGTAAGAAGTTTACAGATTATGAATCCAGATATACTATGACTGAGAAGCTATGTTGTGCTCTTGTATGGAGTACGAAGCGTCTTCGACAATATATGTTGTATTATACCACCTGGTTGATCTCAAAAATGGATCCTCTTAAATACATCTTTGAGAAACCCTACTTGTCAAGCCGAATAGCAAGATGGCAAGTGATGTTGGCTGAGTATGACATTGTATACAAGACAAGAAAATCTGTAAAAGGAAGTGTAATTGCTGATCATCTAGCAGATAATGCTATCAATGACTATAAGCCTTTGAAATTTGACTTCCCGGATGAGGATGTGTTGATAGTAGAAGAGGACAAAGAAAAGAATGATTGGTGGATCATGTATTTTGATGGGGCAGTGAATGTTTCTGGTAATGGAGCAGGCGCTATGATAATCTCACCTGACAAGAAGCAATATCCCGTCTCAGTCAAACTACAATTTGAATGCACTAACAATACTGCTGAATATGAGGCTTGTATCCTTGGATTAGAAGCTGCTTTGGAGATGAAAATAAAGAAGCTTGATGTCTATGGGGATTCAATGTTTATAATCTGTCAAGTGAAAGGCGAATGGCAGACCAAGGAGGAAAAATTGATACCATATCAACAATATCTCTCGAAACTGACTGAGGGCTTTGATGAGATAGATTTTACCCACATGGGAAGAGACAAAAACCAGTTTGCTGATGCTTTGGCAACCTTAGCTTCTATGGCCAAAACTGATTACGGAGTAAGAGTACAACCAATCTGCATTGAGATTAGAAATTTTCCAGCTCATTGTTGTTCAGTTGAAGGAGAAATAGATGGGAACCCATGGTTTTATGACATCAAGCAGTTTATCCAATATCAAGAGTATCCCTTGGGGGCATCCAAAGCAGATATGAAGACCTTGAGAAGGTTAGCTCTGGAATTTTACTTGGATGGAGAAATTCTATACAAAAGGTCATTCAATGGGACTTTACTGAGATGTCTAGATGAAATCGAAGCTAAGGTAGCATTGCAAGAAATTCATGAAGGAATTTGTGCAACTCATGCAAGTGGTCATATGATGGCTAGACAATTACAACGATCTGGGTATTTTTGGATGACCATGGAGAAAGATTGCATCGATTATGTTAGGAAATGTCATAAATGTCAAGTATATAGTGATAAGATAAATGCACCTTCAGCTCCTCTATTTAATATGACATCACCATGGCCATTTGCAATGTGGGGAATAGATGTGATTGGGCCAATCAACCCAAAAGCCAGCAATAAGCATCAATTTATCTTAGTAGCCATTGATTACTTCACAAAGTGGGTGGAGGCCAGCTCTTATGCCCATGTAACTCAAAAGGTGGTAAAGAGTTTTATTGAGAAAGATTTGATCTGTCGGTATGGTTCACCTGAGAAGATAGTGACCGACAATGCCCAGAATTTTAATGGAAAAATGATCACAGAATTGTGCGTGAAGTGGAAGATTAAACATTCAAACTCATCTCCTTACAGACCAAAGATGAATGGTGCTGAAGCTGCAAACAAGAATATCAAGAAGATTATCCAGAAGATGGTAGTCACTTACAAGAATTGGAATGAGATGCTTCCTTTTGCTCTACATGCATATCGCACAGCAGTAAGAACATCTACTGGAGCTACACCTTATTCACTAGTATTTGGGATGGAGGCGGTGATGCCTTTGGAAGTAGAAATTCCATCTTTGAGAGTACTAATAGAATCTGAACTAGAAGAAGATGAATGGGCTAAAGTGAGATATGAGCAGCTAAACATGATAAGTGAGAAGAGGTTAGCTGTAATTTGTCATCACCAGCTATACCAAAGAAGGATGGCCAAAGCATATGACCGGAAAGTCCGACCAAGAGAATTCAAAGAAGGGGATCTTGTACTCAAAAAAATCTTACCACTACCAAGTGAAGACCGAAGCAAGTGGGCACCAAACTATGAAGGCCCATATGTAGTGAAGAAAGCTTTCTCCGGAGGGGCTATGTTGTTAACTAGGATGGATGGAGATGATTTACCTAGGCCCGTGAACTCTGATTCTGTGAAAAAGTATTATGTATGATGTATTTCATCCAATCAAAATCAAATGAAATGAAGTTTTGGCCAGGAAATTCTCTTTGCATATACCTCACCAAAAAGCCCATGCATGATCTCAATGGCTCAACAATCTGATCTTTCAAATGTTTTTTTTACAAGAGAACCCATTCTTCTTAAATGAGGTTTTAAAAGAATTGATTTTGTTTATGATTTCAATGAAATAAATCAATGATTGCGCCACGTCAGCAGGTATACCGAGCACTCGGTACACCGCGCCACACCAGATCCTAGCCCATTCAATCCTGACCGTCCGATCAACTTGGAGATCAAACGAATCACAGCAGCACGATCTGTTCATCGGAGATCTAGCGGTTCACAGCCTTCAGACGCACGAGTGCACCATACACGCGTCCACACCAGATCAGAACCCAGAGCTTCTCTCTCCTCTCGCCGGCGATTCTCCAATTTCCGGCCGTCTCAAGCCGTGCAAAATCAAGAAGATTATCCAGAAGATGGTAGTCACTTACAAGGATTGGCATGAGATGCTTCCTTTTGCTCTACATGCATATCACACAGTAGTAAGAACATCTACTGGAGCTACACCTTACTCACTAGTATTTGGGATGGAGGCGGTGATGCCTTTGGAAGTAGAAATTCTATCTTTGAGAGTACTAATAAAATTTGAACTAGAAGAAGTTGAATGGGCTAAAGTGAGATATGAGCAACTAAACATTATAAGCGAGAAGAGGTTGACTGTAATTTGTCATCACCAGCTATACCAAAGAAGGATGACCAAAGCATATGACCGGAAAGTCCGACCAAAAGAATTCAAAGAAAGGGATCTTGTACTCAAAACAATCTTACCACTACCAAGTGAAAACCGAAGCAAGTGGACACCAAACTATAAAGGCCCATATATAGTGAAGAAAACATTCTCCGGAGGGGCTCTGTTGTTAACTAGGATGGATGGAGATGATTTACCTAGGCCTGTGAACTTTGATTCTGTGAAAAAATATTATTTATGATGTGTTTCATCCAATCAAAATCAATTAAATGAAGTTTTGGCCAGGAAATTCTCTTTGCGTATACCTCACCAAAAAGCTCATGTATGATCTCAATGTCTCAATGAAGCAATTCCCTTGAAAGAGATGACCATACAAGTCAAAAACATATAATTGGAACAACTATCACTCAAATTCTGTCTTGGACTGACATTTTATCAACATGAATAATGGTTGGTAGTATATTAGCTTGTCATCGACTCGCAAAACATGGTATCTTATAAATCCAAAGCATTATGCTGGATGTGGACAAAGTTAATTGGTTTTAACTGATCTTACTTGAAATGAGGAAAGACCATCTTTGATATTCCTTTCACTTTGTTTTTAAATTATCCTTTGCAGTCCCAATTTGAGCCGAGTCTATTTAAAGCTTTTTCTTTTATAAGAACCTTAACTAAGATCACACCCTACACTAGGGGTAAAAAGAAAGAAATGATCATGGAAATCATCTTGAAGACATGTGAGCTTATGAAGTCTGACAACAAGGAATTCAACAAAAAATTTCAAATAATTGAGAGAATTCCCAACAAATAGAAAAAATTCCTAATTTGGAATATTTAGTATCATTTTGATGTCAAGATAGCAAAAGAAAAGACGAAGATAAGATAACAGTGATCTATAGTTTTTAAACCCTTAAACACTTTTTTGAGCTTATGAAATACTCTTTCTTTTACAGCCTTGAGTTATAAATACATTCCAGAACCTTCCTTATCCAGTAAATAGTTAAAAAGCCCTAACTTATAAAGCTAGAGTACCTTATACTCGGAGTCTACCCTTCTACCAACAAGAAGCTAGGTTGTTTTACTCTCTTTCTAATAACAATTACAAATGGGAAGCAAACGTGTTTTCCCTTATATAGAAGAATAGATCGGGTCTTTGCCAGTAGTGCCATCCTCCCCGCTGGCGATGTTACCTACCATTCCGATCATTACGATAGCAAGCCCCTCCCCGGCAGGAGTTTGACTTGGAGGCGGCGATCAACCCTCTCCTGGATAACAACGAACGAGGATGAAAAGCAATAGTCTCCATAAGTCAGAAGCATCCAGCAGCGCTGAGAAAGATAAAAAAAAAAAAAAACAAGCAAAGCTCGGGACATTCAATAAGATATTATGTGCCTTTAAAGTCCTTTCTAATCAAGAAAGCAACATGGATCAATAAACAACGTTCTCAAAATATAGGATACTTTTTCATAAAGAGTCATGACGTAGCAAATAATTACTCATTATTATTCATGTTGTTAAAAGGAGTGTTTCTAAAAATAAAAGGCAATTGTTCCTTTTCTCTCAAAATACATTCAAGTAATCATTTGAACACTTTGAAAACCAAAGCAGAAGGTCATCTCATCACTTACCTTCATTTGAGATTACTTTTACTAAGAGATTTAATACAAATCCTTAGAGTTGCTTAAACATTGTTATAAACAGACATTAAGAGTTTTAGTTTTCAAAAACAAAAGAGATCTTTTGAAAAATTATTTTTGAAAAAATGGTTTTCTATGTGAAGAAGACAGATATATGACACACCAAGAGGCAGTATTAGAAAATCAGAGATTCTAACAACAACAAGAGCAAAAGAGGAAATGGAAAGAGACAGTTAATTCTTCTAAGGGTAGAGAAGCAATCACCAGAAATCTTTCAGAGGTAGAAAAGTAGTCACCAGATTCCTAATAGCACAAAGAAATTTGCTTCCCTAGTGGGAGATACACATGATAAAACTGTAGACTTCTTCCAGTATGGGATTGAAATAGCATGATTATGCAGTTTCTATGAAATGAGATTATTGCCTCTCATAATATGATTAGTTAGACAATATGATAATTGATACATCCTCAGATATGAAAATCCCAGGTGAAGCGGGATAATCCTCATATATTGACAATGTGACGTGGTTAAAGAATCCTTAACAATGGGAATGTTACCAACAACACAATGTCGGGCCAGGGAGAAGCTAATGCTCTCAACGAAGTAATCAATGGAGAAAGAGGTAGTGACTATTAGGAAACTCAAACGAAGTTTATCTTAAAGAACTAAACAACATGGGTCAGCTTGAGTAGATTTGAAAGACGCGTGAATCAAAAGAGCTTACTAAAATTCAAGATCGCCAAACAAGTTGAATGGGGGATCTATATTTCAAAAAGGTAAGATGCATTGCATATCATCTAACTTCACAAGCATTGCATATTTGTCTTGTAGATATTTCTTGAAACAAAATTCCCAACGGGATCCAATGACATTCAAACAAAATAAAGTTCTTCTAATCACATCAAATATGGCAATTTCATGAAAGTAAAATTCATAAATGAAGACAAGAAAGATGGATTTTTTTATTCATGACAAAAGGTTTAAAAGTACAAATATTAAACAGTGCAAGGACGATCAGGGATATTGTCATCTTGACCATTAATCATGCCTCAAGCATGAAGACGCTCTGCAACGTTCACCAAAGATAAAGTAGCTCTAATACTGAGAGCATGTGACTGATTCACTGCTTCAATATTGCTTTTAACTGCCAACATTGCTTCATCATGAGGAAGGACCATGTCTCTAGCCACGGATACAGCAGTATCTTCATTGTCCATTAAAGTATCTTCTATTGTAACTAAACGACCATTCACTTAATCTGAAATCACTTTTATATATTTCAGGAAACCATTGTTGAAATGAATTTCATGTATTTCATAAAACCATTGTTGAAATCACTTTCATGTATTTCACTAAACCATTGTTGAAATCACTTTCAGGTATTTCACAAAATCAAGATTGAAAACACTTTCATGTTTTTCACTTGGGCACGTCGCCCATACGAATTAAACCAACTAAAAAATATGTGTGTTTTTCAACACCTCTGTTGTAACCCAATTTTGGATTTACTAAAAAATTTTGAATGTTATTTTATCTTATTATTCATGACAAAAAAAATATATAATAAATAAAAATAAATAAAAAAAATAAAAAAATAAAAAATTCATTCTACATTTGCAATTGTGAATCGAGCATTACTGTTTGGTTACTATTTGGGTATTATTCATTTTTCTAATACTTTTTCTGCACCCTAGTAAGATATTAATTTTTTTTTAATAAATTGAAAAAATACCAAAAATATCCCAACCGTTAGATCTAATAGTATTTAGATCTGAGCCTTTGATTTCTTAGGATACAATAGGCTTTACCACACCAGATTAAAACCCAAATCAATCTCAGCCTTTCAAATAATCTTCCCTTCGATCTGGTTGCGCCACGTCAGCAGGTGTACCAAGCACTCAGTACACCGCGCCACACTGAATCGTAGCCTATTCAATCCTGACCGTCCGATCAACTTGAAGATCAAACCAATCACAGCCGCACGATCTGTTCATCCAAGATCCAACGGTTCCCAGGCTTCAGACGCACGAGTGCACCATACACTCGTCCACACCGTAGCACAACCCAAAGTTTCTCTCTCCTCTCGCCGGCGATTCCCTCTCTCTCCGCTGATCTACCATTTCCGGTCGTTTCAAGCCACGAAACCACCACAGAAACGTGAATCGCCTCCTCTGAAGCAAAACCCCGGCTGTTTTACACTTTTTCACCAGTGATTTTGGCCGGAAAAAGGCGGCGACCGACATCGACCAATCGACCTTCAAGTCGTCGATTCTCCCTCCTCAGCCATCAACGGCCAACGAGACCACCACCATCAGAATCCTCGTCCTCAGATCTACCAGAATCGACCATCGTTTGGCCGGAAGCTCACCGTCAACAGTAACCGCGCGTGAACCGGCATTTTCATAAATTTTCGACAAATCCGAGGGTATTTCAATCTTTTGCCTATACAGGGGTACTTAGGTAATTTTCTATGATATTTTATTTAATTTTTTGATATTTTTATATATAAATAATTGTAAATTTTTGCACGTGAAAAAAAACAAAAAATAAACCAAAATAAATAACGACGCGGGTTTAACACCCATTTTATCATATCACTGTTCATGGGTCAAAAACCTAATTTTCAAGAATTAATATATCTCTTTGTCAATGATATCAAAATAATTTTTATTTTATAAAATAAATATTATTTGTCGACACGTCCCTTTTATTTGTAGAAAAGGACCGATGTCAAAAATTTAAATATCAAATATGGATTATGTCCATTATTATTTATTTTGGTAAATCAGACGTAACTCTCCTTTTTAGGGATAAATGTCGACATTTTAGACAAAGTCTCCTAATTTTAGGGACTGATGTCATTTTTAACGTGTCTCCTATTTTTAGGGACCGACGTTAACCATGTTAAAAAATTTACAAATAAGCTCAAAATAAAATAGCATTTGAATCAAAATAAGAAAAATACACAAGTAAAGGTAACCTTTCTCTCAAAAGGATGTTTTAAGGGTGATGTCTACCTTCCCTTAACCATAACTAACCCAGTACCCGAATCTCTAGGACCAGTGTCTAATTTTGGATTTCTAGTTCCCTCAAATTACTAGATGGCGACTCCAATAAAATCTTTATTTCCCCCAATCAAATAAAAACTAAAACTAAATTATTCTATTTTTGTTTAAAAAAAAAAAGAGTGGAGTCGTCGCCCGACGTCTTGTATCAACATATCTAATAATATAAGATACCTTTAATCTGGGAGTCGTCGCCCGACGTCGTGTAGCGACAGAATGGCGACTCCACTAGGGACATAGGGTTGAACCAACTGCTTGTGTTTGCTTTTCATATGCCTTTTCTTATATGCTATTTATTTTTGGCATTTATTTTATTTACATTATTTATTACTGTAATTATTTTCAATTTTTCATATTGCCACATGCATGCATGATATTTATTTGTGTATTCACACACTTCACGATGAACCCATAAATGCTCTGGACCCGAGCTTCGTCCTTTTTAAGATTAGAAAAGAAATATTCAAGTGGCAAGTGTGACTTATGTCCACTGATGCTCATTTAGACTTTCTCTTGGATTGTAACTCACCCTATGCAACGGGTATTGTGGAATTTTCTCCCATACTCATGTTGCATAAGGTTAAGAGGTCGATTACTTCGCAAGTAATTCGGGCAATCTAAGAACCAAATAATTTCTTTAAGGATAGAATAAACTAAGCCAAACCTTATGAGTTAAATGTCAATGTATTAACATACATTTTCATATACATTCCATATTCTCATTATATCTCCACTGATCCTTATAGGAAGTGTGAGATGAAAAAAAAAACCAAATTTATTGAGGAATTTTTTACCAGATCAAAATTAAGGCAACAAATTTCTTCCCTCAATTAGTGCAAGTTCCTGTAGGTTTGGAGTCCTCAGTGAGAACTTTCTTAAGAGAATCTGATCTGGTCTATTCCTCATCATAAGTTAAAAGAAAGCCTGAAACAAATAACAAGCATGCATTATTCATATGACACTTTGCATCCATTTGTGCATTTCATTCATATTTTTTTTTTGCATTCACTCAGGCTGAAATATAGGTCCCCCAAAAGACCATAAAATTCATTACACTCGACTACGAAAAAAGATAATGGAGAACAAAGAAAGAGCACATTTAGAGGCTCACTATCAAAAGGAGTTGGAGAGCATGAAAAATTATATCGCACGACTTGCAAGTCTACTCGAGCAAGCCCTGGTATCCAAGTCTGGAGAGAATACCTCTACTCAGCCAACAGTTGCAACTCCATCTGTATCTATGCCAGTAGCTCCTTTCGTGTTCACTGCTCAAAATCTAGGAGCAAATCCTTCTTCATCTGAACAGCAGTTCACTGCCAATGTTCCACCAGCACAAGTGCCGATCATAAACTTGACAACTGATGACTCACATAGGATGAGATACTCTAAACCTGTTGATTATGATAAATTGACTACTCTAGAAGAAAGATTGAGAGCAGTCGAAGGGGCAGACTTATATGATCCCGTTCATGCTGCAGATATGTGTTTAGTCCCAAATGTAGTTGTACCCAAAGAATTTAGGGTACCGGAATTTATCAAGTATACGGGAACTGAATGTCCAGTCACTCATCTTAAATCTTATTGTAATAAGATGGCAGAAGTGGTGAATGATGAGAAGCTTCTCATCCATTTCTTTCAAAACAATCTTTATGGATCAGCACTAAGCTGGTATACAAGGCTAGATAATACAAAGATCAGAAAGTGGAAAGATTTGGTCAAAGCTTTTATGGAGCAATACAAATTCAACATCGAGGTAGCCCCGGACAGGTCAAGCTTGTTAGTCATGGAGAAGGGCAACAAAAAGACTGTAAGAGAATACGCTTTGAGATGGCGTGAAAAAGCATCCCATGTGCAACCCGCTTTGTTAGAAAAAGAAATGGTCACTCTGTTTACCAACACTTTTAAATCTCCCTACTTTGAACACCTAGTGGGTAGTTCAGCTCAGCATTTCTATGATGCTGTAACTATTGCTGAGAGGATAGAACAAGCAATAAGAATGGGGAGAATGTTAAAGCCTACTGAGAAGAAAGGCTTTACTAGGAAAAAGAAAAATGTGGAAGGAGGGTACAAGGGTAAGAAAAATTACCATCACTATTGTTGTAACCTAATTTTGGATTCACTAAAAAATTTTGAATGTTATTTTATCTTATTATTCATGACAAAAAATATAAAAAATATATAAAAAGAAAAGAAAAGAAAAGAAAAAAAAGTCTAAAATATATTTTCTCCAGTCAACCACATCTTTCTACCAAAATCGAGTCCACCAGGTCAATACGGGTTAAACAATGTCGACCGGGATGAAAATGAGTTTCAGGACGTTTCAGGTCAAAACTGTCATTTTCGGTCAAAACCGAGTCCACCGGGTTAATACGAGCCCCACCATGTCGACCGCGATAAAAAATGAGTTTCGGGCTGTTTCGGGTCAAAACCGTCATTCTCGGTCAAAACCGAGTCCACCGGGTCAATACGAGTCCCACCATGTCGACCGGGATGAAAAATGAGTTTCGGGCTGTTTCGGGTCAAAACCGTCATTCTCGGTCAAAACCGAGTCCACCGGGTCAATACGAGTCCCACCATGTCGACCGGGATGAAAAATGAGTTTCGGGCTGTTTCGAGTCAAAACCGTCATTTTCGGTCAAAACCGAGTCCACCAGGTCAATACGGGTCCCACCATGTCGACCGAGATGAAAAATAAGTTTTGGGCTGTTTCGGGTCAAAACCGTCATTTTCGGTCAAAACCGAGTCTACCGGGTTAATACGGGTCCCACCATGTCGACCGGGATGAAAAATGAGTTTCGGACTATTTTTGGTCAAAAAACCCGGTCCACCAAGTTTATACCCGTATAAAAAAGTTTTTTGTAATTTAAAATTGATTTTTAGCGGGTGAAAAACTTTTTATAATACTGATTTGAATTTTTAATTTTTACACCTATAAATAAATATTATTATTATTATTTAGTATTATTATATATAATAAGACAAATAGTAATCGGTGGAAGTTTGAAAATTTTAACAATCCGTGAATTGTTGTCTGAATTCATTGGCTATAAATAGCAATGAATTCAAGACAGCAGGGGGAGAAAAAATAAAAAATTCATTCTGAATCAAATTCATTCTGAATCAAATTCAATGAACCAACGCCTTTGTGCGAAAGCTTTCAGTTGAAGAAGTATTCCAGAATTGGGAGATTGAAGAACCCAATTGTTTTTAAGAAGTAATGATTAAGTGTCTACTTATATTTGCTTTTATGTGCTTTGCATTATAGTTTGCTTTGTGTTTTTATACCTAGTTGGAAATCTTGGTTCAAGATGACAACATAAGTTCTTTTCATAATTGTTAAGCCAACTTTTAAAATAATATTGAGATCAAGCATTTTCATCAGTATTTGTTGAATTCCTTTTATTTTGTTCGGCTACAAGATATACATTCACACTAAAAAACACCTTCCACTTTCAGGAATTCTGAAAGTGAAGCCTCCATAAATCCACAAACATATTGCATTGAAAATGAATGGCTAAACTTTGATAAGGATGAGATTGCAATGGATGAAGAGGAATGGGATGAAGAGTTTGCTAGACGGGTAGAACAGTCAGAGCATGCTTGGAAACCTGCGAAGGAAGAATTAGAGGTAATAAATGTAGGCACTGAGCAAGATAAAAGAGAGTTAAAGATTGGAACTCTGATCACTACAGAAGAAAGATGCAGTTTAACCTCATTACTACAAGAGTATATCAATGTGCTTGCCTGATCTTATACAGATATGCCTGGTTTAGACATTAATATTGTAGTATACAGATTACCTTTGATAGAAGGATGTAAACCTGTTAAGCAGAAATTAAGAAGAACTCGCCTAGATATTGTGCTCAAGGTCAAGGCAGAGATAGAGAAGCAGTGGGATGCCGGTTTTCAAGAAGTTATTAAATACCCTCAATGGGTATCTAATATAGTGGTGGTACCAAAAAAGGATAACAAAATCAGAGTATGTGTAGATTTCAGAGATCTAAACAAAGCCAGTCCGAAGGATGATTTTTCTTTGCCTCACATAGATGTCCTGGTAGACAATGCTGCTAGGAGTTCAACTTACTCCTTCATGGATGGATTCTCCGGTTATAACCAGATTAAAATGGCTGAAGAAGATAAAGAGAAGACCACTTTTGTCACACCATGGGGAACATTTTGCTACAAAGTGATGTCATTTGGGTTGAAGAATGTTGGAGCCACATATCAAAGGGCAATGGTGACGCTTTTCCATGATATGATACATAAAGAGATTGAAGTGTATGTGGATGATATGATTGCCAAGTCTAAGAATGAAGAAGAACATGTTCAGGTTCTAAGAAAATTATTTGAAAGACTAAGAAAGTATCAGTTGAAGCTGAATCCTTCAAAATGCTTGTTTGGGGTAAAGTCTGGAAAGTTGCTAGGATTTGTGATAAGCAATAAAGGAATAGAGGTCGATCCTAATAAAGTGAAAGCAATTCAGGCTATGACGGTTCCTCAGACCGAGAAAGAAGTAAAAGGTTTCTTAGGACGTTTGAATTACATTGCTCGATTCATATCTCAATTAACAGCAACATGTGAGCCAATTTTTCGATTACTTCGGAAAAAGAACCCTGGTACATGGGACAAAGATTGTCAAGAGGCTTTTGATAAAATAAAGCAATACTTACAGAATCCACCTTTGCTCGTGCCCCCTGTGCCTGGAGGACCTTTGATCTTGTATTTGGCAGTAACTGAGGTAGCAATGGGTTATATGTTGGGACAACATGATGAGTCTGGAAGAAAGGAGCAAGCTATCTATTATCTGAGTAAGATGTTTACAGATTGTGAATCCAGATATATTATGACTGAGAAGCTATGTTGTGCTCTTGTATGGAGTACGAAGCGTCTTCGACAATATATGTTGTATTATACCACCTGGTTGATCTAAAAAATGGATCCTCTTAAATACATCTTTGAGAAACCCTACTTGTCAAGATGAATAGCAAGATGGCAAGCGATGTTGGCTGAGTATGACATTGTATACAAGACAAGAAAATCTGTAAAAGGAAGTGTAATTGCTGATCATCTAGCAGATAATGCTATCAATGACTATGAGCCTTCGAAATTTGACTTCCCGGATGAGGATGTTTTGATAGTAAAAGAAAACAAAGAAAAGAATGATTAGTGGATCATGTATTTTGATGGGGCAGTGAATGTTTCTGGTAATGGAGCAGGCGCTATGATAATCTCACCTGACAAGAAGCAATATCCCGTCTCAATCAAATTACAATTTGAATGCACTAACAATACTGCTGAATATGAGGCTTTTATCCTTGGATTAGAAGCTCCTTTGGAGATGAAAATAAAGAAGCTTGATGTCTATGGGGATTCAATGTTAATAATCTGTCAAGTGAAAAGCGAATGGCAGACCAAGGAAGAAAAACTGATACCATATCAACAATATCTCTCGAAACTGACTTACGGCTTTGATGAGATAGATTTTACCCACATGGGAAGAGACAAAAACCAGTTTACTGATGCTTTGGCAACCTTAGCTTCTATGGCCAAAACTGATTACGGAATCAAGGTACAACCAATCTGCATTGAGATTAGAAATTTTCCAGCTTATTGTTGTTCAATTGAAGGAGAAATAGATGGGAACCCATGGTTTTATGACATCAAGTAGTTTATTCAATATCAAGAGTATCCCTTAGAGGCATCTAAAGTAGATATGAAGATCTTGAGAAGGTTAGTTATGGAATTTTACCAAGATGGAGAAATTCTATACAAAAGGTCATTCAATGGGACTTTACTAAGATGTCTAGATGAAATCGAAGCTAAGGTAGCATTGCAAGAAATTCATGAAGGAATTTGTGCAACTCATGCAAGTGGGCATATGATGGCTAGACAATTACAACGATCTGGGTATTTCTGGATGACCATGGAGAAAGATTGCATCGATTATGTCAGGAAATGTCATAAATATCAAGTGTATAGTGATAAGATAAATGCACCTCCAGCTCCTCTATTTAATATGACATCACCATGGTCATTTGCAATGTGGGGAATAGATGTGATTGGGCCAATCAACCCAAAGGCCAGCAATAAGCATCAATTTATCTTAGTAGCCATTGATTACTTCACAAAGTGGGTGGAGGTCAGCTCTTATGCCCATGTAACTCAAAAGGTGGTCAAGACTTTTATAGAGAAAGATTTGATCTGTCGGTATGGTTCACCTGAGAAGATAGTGACCGATAATGCCCAGAATTTTAATGGAAAAATGATCACAGAATTGTGCGTGAAGTGGAAAATTAAACATTCAAACTCATCTCCCTACAGACCAAAGATGAATGATGTTGTCGAAGCTGCAAACAAGAATATCAAGAAGATTATCCAGAAGATGGTAGTCACTTACAAGGATTGGAACGAGATGCTTCCCTTTGCTCTACATGTATATCGCACAGTAGTAAGAACATCTACTAGAGCTACACCTTATTCACTAGTATTTGGGATGGAGGCGGTGATGTCTTTGGAAGTAGAAATTTCATCTTTGAGAGTACTAATAGAATTTGAACTAGAAGAAGCTGAATGGGCTAAAGTGAGATATGAGCAGCTAAGCATGATAAGTGAGAAGAGGTTGGCTGCAATTTGTCATCACCAGCTATACCAAAGAAAGATGGCCAAAGCATATGACCGGAAAGTCCGACCAAGAGAATTCAAAGAAGGGGATCTTGTACTAAAAAAAAATATTACCACTACCAAGTGAAGACCGAAGCAAGTGGGCACCAAACTATGAAGGCCCATATGTAGTGAAGAAAGCATTCTCCGGAGGGGCTCTGTTGTTAACTAGGATGGATGGAAATGATTTACCTAGACCCATGAACTCTGATTTGGTGAAAAAGTATTATATATGATGTATTTCATCCAATCAAAATCAAATGAAATGAAGTTTTGGCCAGGAAATTCTCTTTGCATATACCTCACCAAAAAGCACATGCATGATCTCAATGGCTCAACAATCTGATCTTTCAAATGATTTTACAAGATAACCCATTCTTCTTAAATAAGGTTTTAAAAGAATTGTTTATGATTTCAATGAAATAAATCAATGATTTGTTTAGGATAATGTTCAAAGCAATTCTCTTAAAAAAGATGACCATACAAGTCAAAAACACGTAATTGGAACAACTATCACTTAAATTCTGTCTTGGACTTACATTTTATCAGTATGAATAATGGTTGGTAGTACATTAGCTTGTCATGGACTCGCAAAACATGGTATCTTATAAATCCAAAACATTACGCTGGATGTGGACAAAGTTTATTGGTTTTAACCGATCCTACTTGAAATGAAGAAAGGCCATATTTGATATTCCTTTCACTTTCTTTTAAAATTATCGTTTACAGTCCCAATTTGAGCCAAGTCAATTTAAAGTTTTTTTTTCTTTCATAAGAACCTTAACTAAGATCACACCCTACACTGGGGGCAAAACGAAAGAAATGATCATGGAAATCATCTTGACGACATGTGAGCTTATGAAGTTTGATAACAAGGAATTCAAAAAAAAATTTCAAATAATTGAGAGAATTCCCAAAAAAATAGAAAAAATTCCTAATTGGGAATATTTAGTATCATTTTGTTGTCAAGATAGAAAAAAAATGAAGATAAGATAACAATGATCTATAGTTTTCAAACGCTTAAACACTTTCTTTGAGCTTATGAAATCCTCTTTCTTTTACAGCCTTGAGCCATAAATACATTACATGCCTTTAAAATCCTTTCTAATCAAGAAAGCAACCTGAATTAATAAACAGCGTTCCCAAAATATAAGAGACTTTTTCATAAAGAGTCATGATGTAGCAAATAATTATTCATTATTATTCATGCTGATAAAAGGAGTGTTTCTAAAAATAAAAGGCAATTGTTCTTTTTCCCTCAAAATACATTCAATCAATCGCTTGAACACTTTGAAAACCAAAGCAGAAGGTCATCTCATCACTTACCTTTATCTGAGATTACTTTTACTAAGAGATTTAATACAAATCCTTAGAGTTGCTTGAACATTGTTATAAACAGACATTGAGAGTTTCAGTTTTCAAAAACAAAAGAGATCTTTTGAAAAATCATTTTTGAAAAAATGGTTTTCTATGTGAAGGAAGATATATGACACTCCAAGAGGCAATGTTAGAACATCAGAGATTCTAACGATAACAAGAGCAAATAAGGAAATGAAAAGAGACAATTACTTCTTCCAAGGGTAGAGAAGCAATCACAAGAAATCTTCTAGAGGCAGAGAAGCAGTCACCAGATTCCTAATGGCATAAAGAAATTTGCTTCCCTAGTGGGAGATACACATGAAAAATAAGTGGGATAATCCTCATATATTGACCATATGAATTGGTTAAAGAATCCTTAACAAGAATTAATATATCTCTTTGTCAATGATATCAAAATAATTTTTATTTTATAAAATAAATATTATTTGTCGACACGTCTCTTTTATTTGTAGAAAAGGACCGATGTCAAAAATTTAAATACCAAATATGGATTATGTCCATTATTATTTATTTTGGTAAATCAGACGTAACTCTCCTTTTTAGGGATAAATGTCGACATTTTAGACAAAGTCTACTAATTTTAGGGACTGATGTCATTTTTACCGCCTCTCCTATTTTTAGGGCCCGACGTTAACCATGTTAAAAAATTTACAAATAAGCTCAAAATAAAATAGCATTTGAATCAAAATAAAAAAAATACACAAGTAAAGGTAACCTTTCTCTGAAAGGATGTTATAAGGGTGATGTCTACCTTCCCTTAATCATAACTAACCCAGTACCCGAATCTCTGGGACCAGTGTCTAATTTTGGATTTCTAGTTCCCTCAAATTACTAGATGGCGACTCCAATAAAATCTTTATTTCCCCCAATCAAATAAAAACTAAATTC
>NW_011501550.1:23869-39197 GCF_000495115.2 Populus euphratica
GTGTAGCGACAACCTCCATCGTTTTTCTTTACAAAACTTTCTATGCAAAGTCAAAAGAAAATGAACTTTTCAATGCCTTTGCACCGTAAGCATTGTAAAGAGGGGGCAACTGTTGTAACTAAATTTTGGATTCATTAAGATTTTCTCGAATATTATTTTATTTTATTATTCATAAAAAAATATAAATAAAAAAAGAGTTTAAAATATATTTTCTTGAGTCAACCATATTTTTCTATCAAAATTGAGTCCACTACATGAATACGGGTTAAACGATGTCGACCGGGACAAAAAAATGAGTTTTGGGCCGTTTCGGGTCAAAACCATCATTTTCGGTCAAAACAGAGTCCACCGAGTCGATACGGGTCCCACCATATCAACCATGATAAAAAATGAGTTTCGGGTCAAAAACATCATTTTCAGTCAAAACCGAGTCCACCAGGTCAATACGGGTTAAAAAATATCGACCGGGATAAAAAAATGAGTTTCGGGCTGTTTTAGGTCAAAATCATCATTTTAGGTCAACATCAAGTCCACCGGATCAATACGGGTCCCACCATGTCGACTAGGATGAAAAATGAGTTTCGAGCCATTTTGGGTCAAAACCGTTATTTTCTCTCAAAACCAAGTCCACCGGGTCAATACGGGTCCCACCATGTCGACCGGGTTGAAAAATGAGTTTCGAGTTGTTTTGAGTTCGGATCAAAATAGTCATTTTCGGTCAAAACCGAGTCTACCAGGTCAATACGGGTCCCACCATGTCGACCGCGATGAAAAATGAGTTTCAGGCTATTTTTGGTCAAAACTGTTATTTTTTATAAAAAAACCCGATCCACCGAGTTAATACCCGTATAAAGATTTTTTTTTGTAATTAAAATTGATTTTTAGCGGTTGAAAAGCTTTATATAATACTGATTTGAATTTTTAATTTTATCCCTATAAATAAATATTATTATTATATATAATAAAATAAAAAAAATAATTCAATTTCGTCACAGTAGACGGAGGATTTCTGCCGATGGTTGGCGATGCAGCTGTACATTAAAAATTTTGCACAATCTCGTGATTACTTGCACAATCTATGATTCGCTGTCCCTTTTCATTGGCTATAAATAGCCAATAAAACCAAGCCAATAGGAAAAGGAGAACAAAAAACAACATAATTCTGAATTCTGAATTCGAGAGCTATTTTTGTGTTACTAGTTGATACTATTCATTTATTTTTTTACTTTTTATTCACCCTAGTAAGATATTGATTTAAAAGAAAAACAATTTGAAAAATACCAAAAATATCTCAACCGTTAGATTTAATAGTATTTAAATCTGAACCTTTGATTTCTTCGGATACAATAGGCTTTACCACACTAGATTAAAACTCAAATCCATTTCAGCCTTTAAAATAATTTGCTCTTTGATCCTGTTGTGCCACGTCATCAGGTGTACCAAACACTCGGTACACCGCAACACACCAGATCATAACCTAGTCTATCTTGACCGTCCGATCAACTTCCAAATCAAGCCAATCACAGCCGCATGATCTATTCATCCGCGATCCAACAGTTCACAGGCTTCAAACACACCGGTTCACCATACACTCATCTACACCGTATCAAAAACTCAGAGACCCTCTCTCCTCTCACTGGCAATTCTCTCTCTCTCCACCGATCTTCCATTTCCGGCCATTTTAAGTAGCCAAACCACCACAGAAAGGTGCATCACCTCCTCTGAAGCATAACCCCGGCCGTTTAACACGATTTCACTGGCGATTTTGGCTGGAAAAGGCCACAACAGTCATCGGCCAACTGAGCTTCAAGTTGTCGATTCTCCCTCATCAGCCATCAACAGCCGTCGAGACCACTACCATCAAAATCCTCGTCCTCAGATCTACCAGAATCAACCATCTATTGGCCGGAATCTCATCAAAAAATTTCGTCGCCGCCAACAGTTGCCGCACATGAGCCACACGCGCCACTAGTGGTATTTTCATAAATTTTACAGAAATCCGAGGGTATTTCAGTCTTTTACCTATACAGTGGCACTCAGGTAAAAATTTTATGATTTTTATGGTATTTTTTGATATTTTTATATATAAATACTTGTAAATTTTTGCATGTAAAAAAAAAAACAAAAATAAATTTAAAATAAATAACGACGCAGCTCCAACACCCATTTTATCATGTCACTGTTCATAGGTCAAAACCCGATTCTCAAGAATGGATATACCCATTTCTCAATAATATCAAAATAATTTTTTTTTATAAAATAAATATTATTTGTCGACACGTCTCTTTTATTTACAAAAAAAAAAAGAATCGATGTCAAAAATGTAAATACCAAATATAGATTATGTCCATTATTATTTCTTTTGATAAATCAGACGTAACTCTACTTTTTAGATACAAACGTCAATATTTTAGACAAAGTCTCCTAGTTTTAGGGACTGATGTTATTTTTAATGTATCTCCTATTTTTAGGGATCGACGTTAACAATTTTAAAATATTTACAAATAAATTTAAAATATAATAATATTTGAATCAAATTTAAAATACATAAGTAAGAGTAACCTTTTTTTAAAAGAATGTTTTAAAGATGATATTTACATTTCTTTAATTATAACTAACTCAGCACTCGAATATCTTATAACTAACTCAACACTCGAACATCTGAGACTAATGTTTAATTTTAAATTTTTAGTTCTCTTAAATTATTAGATAGAAACTCTAATAAAATTTTTATTTTTTTTAATAAAAAATTATTTATTTTTTTATTAAAACAAATAAAAAAAATAAAGTCATCGTCTGATGTATGATCTCGATGTCTGATGTTTTGTACTGACAGAAAGGATCAGACACGTAGGAGAAGCAGAATCGAATCTTGACTGTGAGATGCTGAATAAAGCATTGTGTGTTTTATTGCACCATCTGTCAACATGAATCAAGAAAGAAGAGAAAACGAATGGATGCCCCGGTGCAACAGCGGCCATAGATCTTGTTTGCTATCTCTTCTGTTGGAAAAAAGAAGATTAAGCACGGAATAGCCTGAAGGCAAGGTCTGCTATTTCTGTACAGAATAGTCCATGCCGTAATCAGCAAGTCTGCGATCTCAGACGAGTAAACTTTAGGCTCTTGAAAATCCTAAATTCAAAAAAAAAAAAACCTATAGAATTATCACTCAAAAGCCCGAAATGCACTCTGATCACACCTCAGCTCACATCTACTGACAGGGAGAAAAAAAATTGGAGTTCAAGGAAACAAAAATCATAAAAACATTTTTTTAGAAAAAAGGAATTCGGGTTTTCACCAAAAGATCGAACAAAAAATCAAATTTTGTTTTCCAACAGAAGATTAATGCCTATGTACTCAACAAAGCCAAAACCCATGGACCCCCACCGCAACCCATCTCTCCTTGCAGTTCTCACCTCTCTCGAGAGAGAATAAAAAAAAAACACAACCATTGAACCAGTTACTAATAAAACCACAAACCACGGCATAGCCGTCAACAAAGAAACTATCCAGCTGCCAGGAGCAAAAAAACACGAACACGAAAAGCGAAATCACCGGCAGACTCATGCGATCACGACAGCCAACGCAACCGTCCAGGTCCAAGCAGCTACTAACTCCACCAACGGCGAAAGTCACGCGAAAACAAAAGGGAAAGCAACGGAAGGCAAAAGGACTGGATCCCTCGTTGGATGGCGACGAGAAAAACTGCCCTCATAAACACGCAGAGGAGATGGAGTCGGCACCGATCCCACACTTAACGCACTGAAACCCACGGATCACCACCGCAACCCATCTCCCCTTGCAATTCTCACCTCTCTCTCGCGAAAAAAACAAAAAACAAAAAAACACAATCAATGAACCAGTTACCAATAAAACCACCAAACCACGGCATGGCCGTCAACAAAGAAACGATCCAGCTGCCAGGAGCCTAAAAAAAAGAACTCGAAAAGCGAAAACTCCGACAGACTCAAGCTATCACGACAGCCAACGCAACCGTCCAGGTCCACGCCGCTAGTAACTCCACCAGCGGCGGAAGTTGATCGGAAAAAAGAAGAAGCAGCGACTGCAACC
This sequence comes from Populus euphratica, assembly GCF_000495115.2. Lineage (NCBI taxonomy): Eukaryota > Viridiplantae > Streptophyta > Magnoliopsida > Malpighiales > Salicaceae > Populus > Populus euphratica. The sequence goes on from NW_011501550.1 coordinate 27,941, forward strand.
GAAGGCTCCCTCGTTGGATGGCGGCGAGAAAAACCGCCCTCATCAACGCGCAGAGGAGATGTAGTTGGCACCGATCCGACGCTCAACTCGCCGAAACACCATCGGTTTGACATGGAGTGGGATCTACGATCAATTTAACAAAGAGTTTGGCTGTGACTGCTGCGGTGAGTGTTTGTTTTATGGACGCCCTTCTTTTCCTTAAAAAGAGACTATAAAAAGAAAGCTCCTAAAGCAAGCCCTAGCAAATAAGAAAATTACACGTGGTTAAAACCCCCCAAAAAAAATAAAGTGGCAGCAACACAGTAAATTGGTAATAGTAAAACCCCACTCCAAGTAAAGTAAAAACCCGCAATTCTTATCTGCTTTGACGATTTTAATTGAGATGTTACTTTAAATCCACCACAAAATTCACCCAATCATTTATTTATATATAAAGTACAAATTGAAATGGTCTGATCCTGCACAATACAGTAGATATAAATAAAAACGAACAGTCGAGGCATCCGGAAAATCATTTATTTATATATAAAGTGCAAATTCGAGGAGGAATTAAACACAGCAGGAGAAAAGTTAGCAGAGCAAGAGTGGGTGCTTAATTTTGTGAATAAGGAGATGTAAGAACGTGCAACAAGGAGAAAGTTTGTGTGCTCTTTAAATAGAACTGGTGATGCCTTGGTGTTTTCGTCTGCTCTTAATTGGAACTGGTGATTCCTTGGTGATGGTGCATTTTTTTACGGACATAGAGTCTCATAGGAGAAAATATGCGAGCACGGTCGCTGAGTCTGCTGACAGTGACCGTGGGTTAACCCCTAAAAAAAGAGGGAAAAAAATAGTTGATTTCAGAAAATAAATTTATATAAAAATAATTATTATTTAAAAAAATATGAATAAAATAAAAAAGATAAGGAGTACTAATCTAAAAATAATTTCAAAAAACATATAAAAATTTATATCCTCAATGAATTGTTTTGGCTTTTGAGAAATTAAACTGTAGCTAACATAAAATTATCTTATATGCCTAAGAATACAACGTGAGAGTTTTCTTACATTTTAATTGGACATTAATATTTCTTAATCTCATGAGATGGAAAATTGACAATAGTCTAACAGCAGTAATTTTCTTAAAAACAAAACCCATAAAAAATCTTTTTCACTAATATTAATCTTAAAGAATAATTTCATCCCTCTCCTAAATAATCTTCTACCTGATCATCTCCAATAAAAAAAAATCTCTTTTTTTTTTTTAATTTTCAATTCCCCCCCTCTATTTGCACCGCAAATCCTAGAACAAGAGAAGAGGAGGTAAAGGATAGCAGAAGGAACAAGACCAGCACCTATAACTGCGCCAACCCCTTACGAGGATTACTTTAACCATTTATGAGCAGCATTCCATGTTTTAATTTAAGGAATAGATAACGAATTTAATTTGAGGCCGATTTTATAAAAAACAAGGTGAATACATGAGATTAAATATGTTTTTAGGATAGTTTTAGAGTGAATTTTAATTATTAATTTTAAAATATAAAAAATATATTTTTTATCTCAATTATCTTGGTTTTTTCTATTTCAAGATAATAATTAAATATTACATAAAAAATTAATTTTTAGTAATGTAAAAATAATATAAATTATATATTTTAATTAAAATAATTCTTTAGGATAATATCATATTTATTGCATAAAGGAGTTATTTTATTGACCAAGTACACGATTTCAAATTTTATGAACATGTTATTTTCCCCAGTTCAAATTCCTACCGATCCAAAAAGCTTCTGATATGCTTCACATATAGAATCACCCAGAGTAACTAATCACAAATGATCCCCTGCTCAAAACCCTAATTAATCAAGCAGCCATGGAGATTTAAATAAAAGCAGCCCACATGAAGAAAAACAAGGAGACCAGGAGCAGCAATCCATCATGGGAAGACCTAAACTTCTCCATATTATCTCTAATATTTTCATGTCTAAGCCTCCATGAATAATTATTTCTTCTTCCTCGTGTATGTCATGCGTGGCTTTCAGTGACCTTGGACACCCTCTTCAAAAACTCCATACTTGACCTTCGTTTGCTCGACAAGCTCAACGAAGAAGAACAGCAGTTGAGATTTCACCCATCTTCTCAGACTGGCCATCAATCGGTTCAGCGGCTGGGTGGCTATATATTTCCCGCGTAAACATAGCTGAAAAAACGCCTAATGTTTCATTTGTTGTTCTGCCTTGTGATACAATTTCTAGGGTTTCACCAATATACATACTGCTTTTATATTGGAAGCAGCTTAAGGTTTTTCATGCTAGATTATCCCCTGATAAAGGGTTGCATTTGCACCTCATATCGCAATTGGTTATTTGCTGCAACAACATTGGTGAGCTTGCATTTCATGGGAAGATTACTGAGAAAGAAGTGTTGGCTATTGTAGAAGGCTTCCCTAAACTTAGGATCTTAGACTTTTCTGACTCTACCTTGTCAAGCAAGGCTTTGATTATGGTCTTAGATGGGAAATTGAAATATCTTTATAAGCTAAATGTATTGCATTGCTTAATTGAGGATGTTGATGGGAAAGACATAGGTGCCGACATGGATAGATCGAGGGATTTCAAGAAAGAGATGTTGCTTAATTGAAATATCTTTATAAGCTAAATTCACTAACAAGGAATATTGAAAAAATAAGAGATAGAAATAAAAAACATGGTAAACATGGGTGGCATATATAAATTTTAAGAAATTTCATTTTGATATAGGGTTCATATCTTTTTTTTTGTTAGTGATTGAGAGAAAAAAATCACTAAATTTCAATAATAAAAAAATTTATTATTGATATCGATTTAAACCATCAAAATAAAAAAAATTTATATCAATTATTTAATTTAACAAAGAAAGTTCATATTATACATTTTTATACCTTCAACGTTTGTGAATAAACAAATTTGAACTTAAATTGATTTTTTGTTTTGGATTTAATTTGGTTTTTAAGGTGTTTTTTTTTAAGATATGAATAAATTTATTATGATTTTTAAAAATTTTTTATAAATATTTTAAATTAAAAAAAAGTTGTAAAATAAATTTTTTATTTTTTAATTATTAAAATAGAAAAAATCAAAATAAAAATATACAATGCATCATTTATTACTGCATAAATGCTATATCAAGATACCTTGGATTTGATACAGATAGTACCTGATACGCTTGGACTGTCGTTACTTTACAAAGACAAGCCATCAGCTTCGTCCTTTCTCTGTTTATTGCATCTTTTGGAAGAATAACGTACAGCTCACAACACTGTCTTCGGTAGCGGGAAAAAGAAAAACGCGCCATTTTTCTTTCCAATCTATCAGGGCATCTTTGTTTCTTTGAAAAATAATTTTTGAAAAATAATTTTTTAAACTCTTTTATATTTGTTTATCATTAGAAAAATTAATCAACAGAAAATACTTTTCGATCAATAAAAAATATTTTTCAGTCAATAAAAAATATTTTCCGGTCAACGGAAAACACTTTTTGATCAACGAAAAACACTTTCTGGTCAACAAAAATATTTTTTAGTAAAAAAAAAATTTAGCTTAATTTTCAGGAAAGTACTTTCCTTTTTAGCTGTGTTTGTTTTCTGGAAAGTGATTTTCAGAAAAACACTTTTCAAACTTTCTTGTGTTTGTTTTTTAAAAAGTGATTTCTGAGAAATCATTTTCCAAACTTTCTTGTGTTTGTTTGCTGTTAGGAAAGTTGGTAAACGAAAAACACTTTCCAGTTAAAGGAAAATTTGGCTTGATTTTTAGAAAAGTGTTTTCCTGAAAAATTTGGGAGGAAAACACTTTCCGAAAGTTGTGAAAAGTTTAGAAATGTCATTATTTGCTGATTATATCAAATTTGATCCTCAAACTTTTGACTATTATATATATTTTTTTTTAATATTTATTTTTTAATTTCATTTCTTAAAATTTAATTTTTATATTTACTTTGGTCCTCATTTTTGTAATTGTTATTTGCTTTTCTCCTATTATTTTTTTATTGAAATTTCTTTCTATCAAATTTGGTCCTCATTCTTTTGATTGTTATTTATTTTATTTAAAATACTTTATGAAATGTTAATTATTATTATTTTAATTTCTTCATTTTTTTTTAAGATTTAATCTTTATTATTTTGATTATTATTTATTTTATTTAAGATAATTTATGAAATTATTTTTTTCAATTTCATTATTATTCAACTTTTTAATTTGTAAGATTTATTTCTTATTATTTTAATAAACTTGAGAAAAATAAAATATTAATAAATTATTTTCCAGTTCATTTTCCATAACATAATCAAATACTGGAAAATATTTTTTAGTTTATTTTCTATAACACTGTCAAACATCATAAAATACTTTATTTTTACTTTTAAGGAATTTACTTTTCTTAAATTTATTTTTACTGTAATTTATTTTCAAAAAAAAAAAAATTCTTACAAATAAACAGGACCAATATCTATCCTAATTGGTGAGTCCTAGTACCTGACCAGATTTTTTGCTGGCGGTAACCAAGAACGCAGCAAATAAAATTAATAATAGAAAAACCCACTAAATTGAATTAAAGAAACAACCCACAATTCTTCTTCTGCTTTGACGATTTTAATTGAAGATATTAGTTTAATTCAAACACAAAATTCAAACCACATATATAAATCAAACTGATAATAGAAAAATCGAACCACACTATCCAGCTGCCAGGATCAGGGAAAAAAAAAAAAGAACACGAAAAGCGACAACTCCAGCAGGCTCAAGCGATCACAGAAGCCAACGCAACCGCAGTGGCAACGCCACTCCAAGGATAGAAAAGCCCATAATTCCTTATCTGTTTTGACGATTTTAATTAAAGATATTAGTTTAACTCCAACACAAAATTCACACCATCATTTATTAAATATAAAGTACAAAGTAAAATGGTCTGATCTCAAATGAGAAAATAGACCAAATATTTATCTGCAATAATACAGTAGATATAACTAAAAACTAACTGTGGAGGCGCCCGAGTACTAAATGGATTGCTACCTCGGCGAAGAAGAAGACCTGCAATTAATACGAAAATATTAACATTGAAAGATTAGAAGAATCCCATTGTATGAATCGTAATCAGCTTCAACTTTTTATTACATGCTACCTCCTTATTTCCCAGCATGGACGCTCCTTTCTGCATTTCAACGTCCACCTCCAGCATGGACGCTCCTTTCTGGCATTTCAACATCCACCTCAAATTTCACGGAGCAGTTTCGGCGCTTGAAGAATACATAAACGACGATAGTAAGGAGCATGACGAGGACACCAGCAAGTCCTCCTTTAGCAGCTGAGGAGTAGCCTTCTGTGGCCGAGTCTTGTGCAGGGGGGTGTGGGCTGTAACCATCCATGGCTTAAAACTACAAAAAGGAATGGTTAATTAGAAGAAAATAAAAGCAGTAATGTCTCAAGTCAGATTAGAAAGAGATCGTATTGATAGCATTACCAAATTTGAGAAAGAAACAGAGGAGGAGGCAATTAGAGGAGCAAGAGAATACGGTTTAAATAGAAGTGTGGAGGTGGTATGGTAGTCCCGAGACTCAGTGGGGTAGTCCGGTAGTCCTGAGACTCTGTGTGGTTTAAAAATACTGTTCCGCTTAAAAGTTTTGCACCCTTTATCTTTTTCTTTGGTTAGGTAATAATCTTGAGAGGTTAGCATATGTTTTTTACAAGGGCCTACCCTTGTAGGAAAAATCATTTTGAAACTAAGACAGACTAAACTGAAAATAAATGTAAATTGCATAATAATGATTAAAAAAATTCAGGATGCAAAATATAATTAAAATTAAATTTAGTTAAAATTACACTTTTTAGTCAAAATAATTTTAGCTTTGGTCTTCATGTACAATGGTAACCCTCCAAAAATTAACAATACCATGTATTTTGCAATTAATACGAAAACAATATTGAAAGATTAGAAGACCTTGATTTTCAGTCTTTAACAAGGAAGGGCTTTGGTTTTGCGTTTTTTTATTCTTCTAAACAGGCTAAAAAAATCGTAAGTTATCCTCCGTTCCCTTCCTCCACTCTTCCTTCGATGAGGTAGAAAAGGCTGTTTCCACTTGGAAAAGCTTGGGATGGAGGGAAAGATCACCCTTTTATTTTATTTTATTTTATTTTTCAGCGACTTTGTCATTTATCTCACCAGGGAGACACCTTCTGGACCCCACGGATCCCGACTCCCTCGACTCATCAACACCCACCGAACCGACTCCTCCAATCTCAATTACCGCACTGGATCCCTCCACCTCTTCCTCCACCTAAATCCATCCTTTGATAATTCCACCAAAATTCTTCTAATCGCGGCCCCTCTGGTAAGGTATCCAGGTTCCGCCCCTCCATAAAATTACCACGAAACCCTTTTTTTTTTCTTTTGGATTGGTTTCTAAATAAATTGTATGTTTATATCTGAATGCTAAACTAGATTTGCTGTGGATTGGTTTGATTTTTTTTTGTAGAAGTGTTATTATTGAATTTTTTTTAAAAAAAATTCACAATTCAAAAAAATAAAAAAATAATTACCATTTATTAGGTTGTTTTAAAAATAAAAAAGTCTTTTAAAAAAGACATCAGTTATTATGAGAAAGGATAATGTTAGATGATATTTTTATATTTTCTTTGCATAATATAATTATTTAATTGTGAAAGATAACAAATTAAGTTCGGTCACTAAGTTTTTTTTGTTTTAGGTGTTGTTTGTTTTTGTATTTTAAAAGTATTTTAAAAAAATTGAAATTTTTTATATTTTTTCTTTGTTTTAAATTAATATTTTTTAAATTATTTTGATGTGTTGATATCAAAAATAATTTTAAAAAAATAAAAAATATTATTTTGATATATTTTTAAATATAAAATATTTAAAAAAATAATCACAACTACATTCACAAACAAAATTTAAATTTTTTAAAATATAGTTACTTCACTACCCTCGGCCTTGGTTGCCTTTGATTTAATTTTTTTTTTTAATTTTCAATTTCCCCCCTCTAATTGCATCGCAAATCCTAGAACAAGAGAAGAGGAGGAAAAGGATAGCAGAAGGAACAAGACCAACACCTATAACTGCGCCAACCCCTTACGAGGATTACTTTACCAATTTATGAGCAGCATTCCATGTTTTAAATTAAGGAATAGATGGCGAATTTAATTCAAGGAGGCCGATTTTATTTTTCATGTCATACTTCCCTTAAAAAAGAAAGGCTAAATTTCTAGTCTATTATCTTAGAAGGTCTTGCCTCTGCCACATTTTCTTCTACCATTTTCTTTCTTTCATCACTGGTTCTTTCGAGAATTTTGTTTATTTCTTAAAATGGTTTTTTTTTCATTGGGATGCATATAAAAAAAATCATATATACATTATTAAAAAAAAAAAACAAAAGAAGATGCTCTTAAACAACCAAACATAGCTCTTTGTGAAAGGAAACCACATCCCAAGTAACAGATGTAGCCAAAGGCATGTCCTACGCATTGGTCAAGCAATTAGTACCCAAATAGAGTTTTTTGTCGGAACGCTATAGGATCAAAATGCTCCTTTTTTCCTATCATATAACATGAGCCGGGTTGTGACCACGGTTGGTGTGACCTTTCATATAACAGGAGCCGGGTTGTGACCACGGTTGGTGTGACCATAGCGGATCACAACTGGTCCCACAGGCGTCGTGATACCATCGCCAAAAAGACATACAGTAAAAGATACGAGTTTTCACTGTACACTGATTACTGTTTTTTTTATTCTCACTATTTAAGAAGCAATTAATTTTAATTTTTTATGAAAAAACAGGATTAAAAAATAAGAGATAAAAATGAAAAACATGATAAATATGGGTGATATATCATAAATTCCAAGAAATTTTATTTAAAATAGAGTTTATTTTTTTTATTGATTAAGAGAAAAATGGCTGGATTTTAACATAAAAAACTTGTTGTTAATATCTATTTAAATTACTAAAATAAAAAAAAATTATGCTACATTATTTAATTTGATAAGAGAAGTTTATATTATATGTTTTTATATATTAAATAGATTTGAATTGAGGTTGATTTTTTTATTTCAGATTTAGTTTGGTTTTGAGGTGTTTTGTTTTTTAAAAGTTGTGAATAAATTTATTATTAAGAAATATTCTTATAAATATCTTAATTAAAAGCAAGTTGTAAAATAAATTTTTAAGTTTTTGACCATTAAAATAGATAAAATCCAGACAAAAATATACGATGCATCATTTACTAAAGACAAGCCATCAGATTCGTCCTTTCACTGTGGAGGCGCCCGACTACTTCATGGATTGCTACCTTGATGAAGAAGAAGACCTGCAACTAATACGAAAACAATATTGAAAGATTAGAAGAATCTCATTTGTATGAATCTTAATCGGCTTCAACTTTTCCTTCATGTGATGGGGTAGTAAAGGTTTTGTGTTTTTTTATTTTTCTTTGTTTTTCTATTTTAAAAATATTTTAAAAAAAATTTAAATTTTTTTATTAATTTTAAATTAATATATTTTTAGTACTAATATTAAAAAATAAAAAAAATATTATTAACATATATTTTAATATAAAAAATTATTTCATAGTTATAATTAAATCTAATATGATTTGATATTCGGTTCACCTGTTGTGTGTTGTGTAGATTAGTTCGAGTTATTTATTTTCTAAAAAAATAATTAAATGAGTGATTTTATGTTGACCCATCAAATCAATTAAATTTAATTATAATGGATATTTTTAAGATTTGATTTAGACTAACCTTATTTGTTTTTACATTTTAAAAGTATTTTTAAAAAATTTAAAAATGTTTTATTTTTTATTTAAACTAATATTTTTTTATATTTTTAGATTATTTTAATGCGTTAATATCAAAAATAATTTTTAAAAAATAAAAAAAAATATTATTTTTATATATTTTTAAGTGAAAAATATTTTAAAAAATAACTGCAATCACATTAATAAATAAATTTTAAATTTTTTTAAAAAATTAAGTTCATTGCCCTCTATCTTGGTGGCCTTTGATTTAAGATTTTATTTTTTTTATCATTTATATTTGATAGTTATTGGGGCAGTATGATAATTTGCTTGTAGGCAAATCTAGGCGTTGTTGCATGGTTGTGACCGGTCTGGCGCATGTTAATGCTTTTTTTTTTTTTTAATGTTGCCTTGAAAAAAAAATGAGTCATTGAAAATGAAAATGTAAGTATTTAGGCATGTTTGTTGTTGATGAAACTCGCTGGATTTAGGACTTCCTTCAGGAGGCATCCCCAAAAGAATGTCAACCTGGAAACCTGTGATTTTTAGATTCGTTTTACTTTAGGAAGAAGGAAAGGAAAGCTGTTAAGCCTTGCAAGGCACACATGTTTGTTAAAAAGTGTTTTGAACTCTCTAGTATGGTATATGCTAATTTTTCTTAGGCCAAAATAAATCTGATTTCATGTTCACGAGTCACACAAGTTATTGAGACTTAAGAAATAATAAAGATTCATTAAAATAATAAAGTTTATAAAATAATTATAAAGCACAATAACCTTATAAATTTCATGCAAACAAATGCATGCTATAATTTTTTTTGAACCAACTGTTAAATGTTTATGTGATCAATAATTTATTTATTGAGACACCTTGTTAATTTGTAAAACAAGACATTTAAATAGACATTACTATGTATCCTAACATTAAAAAACATGGAACTACTGTTTTATTGATGAAATCTATTTTTTTTCTTTTGGGTTGATCATTAGATAAATTATATGTTTATATTTTTGTGTTATATTATTTATCTTGAATGCTTAGATAATTAACGTTATTTTATAAATGATTGGAATTTTGGAATGATTTTTCTTTTTAAACAACTTAATGAGACTAAAATTATATCTTTTAACATGTCAATGATGAATAAAAAAGATCTAACTTAAGATAAAAATGTCATTACATAACTAAAAACTATAAAATCATTTTCTATATAAGAAAAAAACTTATTTTGTTTTCCACCGAAAAATAACAAATTTGGATTCTAAAAATTGAAAAACCGAATCTCATTTTATTTTTTCAATTTTGATTTTAATTTTGATTTTTAAAGGTTTGATTTCAATCGAATCTATGGAAACCAAAAGTGAATAACTGAACGTATATTCACTCTTATATGAAAGGGATGCTCTTACACCTTTAGCACGAAAAAGTTGCGATAACTTTGCATATTAAAGTGAATGAACATAGATATACCAGCTCACAAGTAACATATAAGGGATGCTCTAACACCTTTAAGAGGAGGAAATCTAATTAGTACAAAGTATGTCTGACTTATCACTTTGAAATTTATTAAAGAACATGGAGATGACTCCAAGAAAATCGAGTTTAATTTCCAAGCAGGAAGAACAAGTCACGCCAGCAAAATAAAGCAAAGGTGTAGTGAAACAACCAGGAAGAACAAGTCATGTCACGAATCATTCATATGGATTATGTGTCTCTTCTTGTCAACTGAAGTTGCAGCGATTGTAAATTTCCAGCCTGCTTCCCGATCCAAGTAAACACAGTGCAATTTCTTCGAAGGCCAGTGCACAAAAAAACCGATTTATTCGAAGCTAAATATCAAATATCTCATCAAATTATTGAGTTATTATCAATTTTATATCCAAATTATTTTCTTAATCAATCTTACCATTACATTATATTGACTTCTCAATTAAGATTTTATATTGAGATATTTAATATAAGACGTGAATTTCTCTACAAAAAAAACCATTCATATAAGACGTGAATTTCTCTACAAAAAAACCATTCAAAAAACAGTTAAATTTAGATAATTAAAAACATCGTCAAAAGACTTTAAAATATATGGAAGTATTTGATTAATTTTTTTTAAGATCCTTGGGTAAAATTAATATAAATAATTTAGTGTTTTTGAGGTTTGCTCTTTATTCAAAGGTGCTAATTGAATAATCAGTAGTCTGTACATGTCTACTAATTTTTAGTCCACAGAGGCTTAGGATTAAGAATTGATGCATATACTCACATGGATTTATTTCAACCTATGATCCATTACTAGAATGTTAATGAATGGAGCATTTGAAGCGAGCACCTAGCCTCAATTAAAAAGAAAATTAATACAGGGATTAAAGTGTTTTTATGAAAAAAACATGAGGATAAATTTTCTTTAATTAAGAACTTATTTCTATAAAAAATATCAAGTAAATATAAAGGTCCATATAACTTTCGAAGGGCCTAGAATGAATGACCAAGTATTT